>NW_010165575.1:22483-36903 GCF_000695765.1 Mesitornis unicolor | reverse complement strand
AACAAACCGCTTTCTCTCAAGGAGTTCGACACTGGTTTATTTCTCTGGAAGATTCTTTGTATCTCTTCCAAGACAAAAACTGGATTTAAAACCAGTTACTATCCCACCTTGATGCATTTAGCTATCTGAATGCTCAATTCTTTTTTCCTTTTATTTAACTCTATTACAATTTTGACTTTTGCTATCCTGTAAGAATAGATTCTGTGGGTTAGACAGACCCTATGAAAGTGGCTTCTTTCTGCTGTCAGATTGCATCCCTTATTCTTATAAAATACAAAAAAAGTGAACAAGTCTACTTCCTTACTCTTTCTTTTGCTTACACCTTTAACACCTCCGACCTGCTGCTACTTTTTGGTGAAGTTACAGTAGGTGACAGTGCCCAAATTCTCTTTTTATGAAAGGTCATTTGAGAGGCAAGTGATCCTATGCAAAACCATTTACTGCATATTTAATATGGGAGGGTCCAGCATGTATCTGGATTTATTGGAGAACAGACTAGTTAACAGTACAGCTAGACCAGCTCCTAATTTATACCAATAAATACCAAATTTGGTCGCAGTCCTGATGGTCATGGTCCCTGTGCTGTGAGCCTCCGCCTGATGGTACCAGAAGGCATACTAAAGGTAGGATACACGTTTGCAGTAGTTAAACATGATCTTATACACACAGCCCGTGTCTAATGCAGAGTGTGTTGTTTCTAAACAAACATGTATTACTGCTAAGGAGCAGAGGGAAGAAAGAGAAGAATCAATTTCTTCTTTCTCAATCTGTTTTTCAGCAAACGTTAAGCAAGCCTCCCAGCTCAAAGAGCCTCAGGAGTTCTGGGTGGACTCACACACAAAGGTCTCGGTCCCTATGTTGTCGGTCACTGGGACATTCAAGTACAAAACTGATGCCAGCGGGACTTTTTTGGTGGTGGAAGTCCCCATCAGCAAGACGGCGCTGCTGGTGCTGCTGCAGCCCATCAACGGCAGCGACCTGGAGCACGTGGAGTCCACACTGCCGTGGCAGTACGCGGCCTGGCTTCAGCAGCTTTCCCCAAGGTAGGGATCAGGCACATGTGCCCTGGGCAACCCTGCCTACTGCCTGCTCACTGACTGGAGTCAGGTCCTGCAAGGGATGGCTTAACACCAAATACAGAAACGCCTGCAAACCCCAGGGACCTCACCCCGAGGGAGCCTGACTTTGGTGGGATTGGCTTTTTATTTGTGGTATTTCAGGGAAACGAGCAAACCCCTTTCCATAGCTGACAATGCAGGACTCACAAAGTGGCATCATTTACGATTTAACAGCATAATCAGGGGCAGATTTTGGGTGACTTCCCACTTGGAAGCAGTAACACAAGATCAGTCAGCCCTTGGTAGCCGTCTGTCCACACATACTGAGCACTTCTAGTGGCTGTTTTCATGTGCCCATTTCTCAGGACTGCCAAAACACCATGCTTTCATACCAGAGAGCACACACTCATTTGTCTCTCTCTCTTTTCTGCAGAGAAATTAAATTAACACTGCCAGAGTTAACAATAGAAGGCAGCTCAGATCTACAGGAGCTGCTTGCAGATATGGAACTGCCTGAACTGCTGGGGAAGGGGGCAGATCTCTGTAAAATAAGCAACACCAATCTAACGGTTGGAAAGGTACAGTACATTTAAAGAAATATGCATCTTTCTCAGTTTCTGCCTCTGTAACGGTATAAAACAAACCAGTCAGAGCCACGTGGGACACATGCAAGTAGGGGACTTTCCAGATGACTGAGCGATAGTGAATACTTTTTAGAATAACCCATAAACAGGAACAGGTTGGCTTTAAACTATTGAAATTTCATCACTGCAGCAAACAATGTACAACAGAGATTAAGTTTAAGGTCTGAGCGTGCTAGGTATTCCAAGTACAAATTAGGCTGCATTCATTACCACCTCCAGCTCACAAACCCCCAGGCACCACAGCTGGAGGGAGCAGCAGAGGCTATTGAGCTGTTGAGGATAATCCTCCATCACTTTGGGACTACTCCCAGAAATCCCAAACACAGAGGCATGGGCAGCACATGACCATACCTGAGTAAGGGCTCCACAGTTCAAGTCCCAAGGGGAAGAAGGGAGAGCTTGAAGGAAAGGCCTGTCTTTCATAAAAGGAAGGCAAAATATGTTCCAGAAGTATAATTTGAGTGCCTTTACTTTCATTTAATTTTATCTTTAGAAGGTGTCCTACCTTGGAAGTTCTGTCAGGGGCTTCAAGGTTTCCAGGGTTTCATGCAGCCTAAGTGTAGAAGCAGTTGTAGAGCTTTCTCACATGTTACGGAACAAGTACTCCAAGGTCTTTTTTTAAACATCCATGGAGTCTATCCTGTGCTGCCTACAGTTGATCTAAGTTACTGATAACTTCATGTGCTAGAAAACACTTAAACCCTCATTCATCTCTTTGCTGTCACGCTCTGATGACTCTGGATTTACTCATATGTTTTACCTTACAGGTAATAAATAAAGCCTTTTTCAAACTGACCAGTGATGGAGCAGATCAGCCAGAAGGTCCCTTAGCACAGAAGGAAGATGTGGGGTTCCTGGAAATAACACTGAACAAGCCGTTCCTTTTAGCTGTTTGTGAAGAGAAGTCGAGGGCAATGCTTCTCCTCGGCAGAGTAACAAACCCACTGCATGGGGTTTAAACGCGATGCACATTTCCCATCACCTTTTTCTTATTCATCAGCTGTTTTTATGACTTAAGATGAAGCAGGTAGTGTTTGAAATTCAGCTTTTTGAAAGCTAAAGCATTGCAAGATTTCATCCTCATTCATCCATCTCACGTGGGGTGATTCAGACTCTTCCTCCAGCTTCTTTTCTTATTCCCACTTTTGTCTCCCTTCTGCCTCCAGCGCCCTTCCATGATGCAGTGGGGACGAAGTAGTAGCCAGCAGGGCACTGACTTAAAAAAAATAGTTTTATAAGCAGAAGCAGCATTTACTGTAGAAAAGTATAGAAAAATACTTCTTCATTCCTTAAGAGTTCCCTTTTTAATTTTTAGTTTGGTCAGTTTTGCTAGAGAGACCTTTACATTACAGTGAAAGTTTTACATTTACCCACAGAGATTTCTAGCTTCATCAGCAATGTTTTCCTTTAAAATGCTGCCAACAGCGTAGGCAGCCTTCACTTGTCCCACTGAGACAAGATTTGCCTTGGAAGCAAAAACACATTTAGAGGAAGTTTCTTCTTTCTGCAGCCCAGATGGATATGTTCATTTTTTGACTCTGTGGAAAAGCTAAAAATAGGGTTTGGTAGCATTAATGAGCTGTGATGGATAAATTCTTATAGCCTGACAGAATTATCTCCGATTTTTTAAAGAAAAAGGAAAAAAAAGGCCCAACTATTGCAATACAATTCACAGAATCACAGAATCTTAGGAGTTGGAAGGGACCTCTGAAGATCATCCAGTCCAACCCCCTTGGCCAGGGCAGGATCACCTAGACTAGGTCACACAGGAACACGTCCAGGCGGGTTTTGAATGTGTCCAGAGAAGGAGACTCCACAACCTCTCTGGGAAGCCTGTTCCAGTGCTCTGTCACCCTCACAGTAAAGAAGTTTTTCCTTATGTTTAGGTTGAACCTCCTATGCTCCAGTTTGTGACATTGTTCTGTCGCTGGGCACGACCAAGAAGAGTCTGGCCCCATCCTTCTGACACCCACCCTTTAGATATTTGTAAGCATTAATGAGATCTCCCTTCAGTCTCCTCCAAGCTAAACAGACCCAGCTCTCTCAGCCTTTCCTCATATGGGAGATGCTCCAGTCCCCTCATCATCTTTGTGGCTCTGCGCTAGACTGTCTCCAGTAGTACCCTGTCCTCCTTGAACTGGGGAGACCAGAACTGGATACCGTATTCCAGATGTGGCCTCACCAGGGCAGAGTAGAGGGAGAGAGAACCTCTCTCAACTTACTGGACACACTTTTATTAATGGACCTCAGGATGTCATTGGCCTTCTTGGCCGTGAGGGCACATTGCAGGCTCATGGTCAGCTGCTGCCCACCAGGATGCTCAGGTCCTTTTCCCCTGAGCTGCTGACATGCTTTGAGATGGCACCAAGAACAAGCTGTTCCATCACCTTTCCATTCCTGGGATTACTTTCTAACCTGAGAGGCATTTATTAAAGCTTTATAGTGAAAAAAGAACATTACTGGTTAGAGCCCAGATCTGTAAACTTTAACATATTCAAACCATATGTTCTTAAAAATATTAATAGCAATAATCTATACTTGTATGAACAGTGGATGTGCTGCTACACATGAATAAAAAGGTTTCAGTGGTCCAGTACAATTTCTGACAAACTTGTAATGGTTTGAAACATTAAACTGAAACAAGGTATTATCTGATGACTCCTGAATTAGGGAGTGAGATCTTGGTACAAAGGAAAGCCTCTCAGTGGAACAAGCATTTCCACTCTAGATTTGTCTTTATCACTGATGCCATTCAGAAAATAACTACAAACTTCTTTGATATATAATGCCAGATGTATACAGTAGCTCACTGTCATGCACGGTGGCCCAAAGGTCTATAAAATCCAAACCCACTAATGCCAGTGGCTTGCTCTAGGTGATATGGATACATGACAGTCCTTCTAGCTTAAAAGACTAATAAATAACATCACTCTTGAGAATACTTTCAAATGCTATGATATAGCATCCACATATTTATCCGATTATGTTGCATATATTACAGATGCTCTAACATCTAAATACTGTACTTGCATTATATACAGAAGCATGTAACTGTAGATATGCAGATGGAAAAATGCAAATAAAACTACTTCCAAGTTGCTTTGCCACAGTTTGGTTGTGTTTCTGTGCATAACTGCATCCCTCGTGCTGGGTTCTGAAATTTGCTCCAAGTCAGATTTATGGTCTTGAACACATTAAGTTGCAAGTTATTGTGCAGTACAGCCAACGATAGAGCTGTAACCATGAAAGAAGCAGCTTCCAAGTGTTTCTGACATCAATTTTACACCTAAAATTTTTACGGCATTTTATACTCCTCTGTCTCCTCCACTTCCACCAAATTCCTCTACCAGGCACAGAGTGATGCACAGTCCCAGCAGCCTACACACCATTCACACACTGAGCTCTTAGCTGCAATCCACAGTTCAGCAGTCGAGTGGATGAAGCATCTAAAATCATGCTTTAACAGACAGGAGGATTGGAGAAAAGAGAAAACAGAGACAAAGGCAGGTTTTTAAAGTTTCATCAAAACAACATAGTTTATCCCTGAGCATAGCTGACAATTATGCTCATAAACTTTTATCTAGGCAGTTTGCTTCTCATCTCTCCAGTTCAAGCGTGAAAATACAACTGCTGATGGAGAAAGGAAAGTAAATATTCCTCAACACTGAGTGGTCCAGTCAAATATGCACATTGCTAGTTGTCTTTATGCAACTGGGTTAAAACACTCTGACCCACTTCTGGTACAACCCACAAACTTGAGAATCCAATTACCATTTTAGAGGAAAACACACTTTTTTTCCCTCCTCAATGCTGTTATACAAAACCTCTCTCCGCTAAGTTCTTTCAGACTTAAAAAGGGATCACAAGTTTTCTACAAGTCCTGAAAGGGAAGAAGGAAAAGGCACAAAATCTGCATTACTGTCATGAAATGCACTTAAAAAACCCAAACAACTGAGGAATAGCAGAAGACTGCTCTCTCAGAACACATGTACACGGTAGATCCTCTCCTCCTGACTGATCCACAGTATTTAAAAATGCTAAAATGCATTTTGCCAAAGACAAACCCAATTCATGCCTCTTCTTTCTTTCAACAGTGGCATCACACAAATTTTAAACTAGTGTCATATTCCACTGAAAGAAAATTAAATGCTGTTCAAGTGAACAGAAATAAAAGATGGGGAACTGACATAAAACCAGTGATGTAGACATCTACAGCAATAGGACCATTCAGGAATTCTGATTTGCTATACAATGTTATTTCCCGCTCTGAAATTAAAGCTTGTCTGCAATGGAAAACAACAGAATTCAGCCTGTGCACTCAGCAAGCTGATGATGACAAGTGGTGTTATTGCAGGAAGATGGGGAAAATCACATGCAACAAAAAGGCAAGTAACTTCTTCATGCCTTTTTGGTTTGGTACACAGATTGGATCCTTTCCCCGATTATGGGGGATACAAACAAAACGGTTCTATCTTCTATCACCAGTATGCACTGGTGCTTTTGTGACAGCTGTTACAGAAATTTAAATTTATTAGAGACACACACCTTCCAATAAAAAAAGCTGCACAATGCATCTGCAATGCTACAATCTCAGTCTCAAGCCTACAAATTACACATTAACCTGATAATAAGAAACATCATTAAAAACAACAGTAGGTAGTGCTAGCAAGAAACCTCTACTCCTGTAGACCAAGTTCATCAATTAGATGCCAGGAAAAATATAACACAGACAACAAACTTCTTGTTCATAAGCAGCAAGAGTTACTCAGTAGTTTGTGCCTAAGCTGTTGGCTGGCTGAGGATCTCCACATCACTGAATGAGACAAACAGATCTGACACACAGCAAGTTGGTTCACTTTGCCATTTCTTTCTTCAGCAACAAATTTGGATGCTTTCTCAATGGTCTATGTTGCCATGAACAGAGATGCTTAGCAAATCTGAAGAGTCAAATCCTGCTCTTCACTACTCCTACTGAATCCAAGAAGAACAAACATAATTTTCAGCAGTACTTACCCTACCACCCCCCTTCACAAAATTAATTTTGGGAAAGACCTAATAATCACCTATCGCAATTGCTTCAAAAGCACAGTGATCACATAGTTGTGTCTTCTCAACTGAAATATGGTCAATTCTCCAACAGCGAGTGAAAGGTTTGCTCACTACAGCTTCATATGAGCCATCTGCTACGAACTCTGTATCTCTAAGTACTTGGAAGATTTGCATCCAAGATTTGCATCCTTCATTAAGACCCAAGCCCTTTAAATACTTTAGGAAGAAACGGGTCTTTTTAGTTAATAAACAAACTAGAATTCCAGTGTTAAATTTTCACAGAGATTAAAAAAACCCCAGCCACAAAACCACAAATAAGCCCTCCTTCACTCAACAGGGCATTCTCTCACTTGAAAGCATCAAATTCACCTCCCACTGTCCCCGGACTCTGTTACCTGTTCCTCACATGTGAGAGGAGTGTCAACAAGCAAATCACTGTAGGTTCAAAAGAGCTCTTTGTTAATCTTTCTGCCATTTAAAACTCCAATAACCCTTTCAAATTTCCTGCTATATAAAGATGCACCTTGTACTGAAGTAACAGGGTTTGAAGTTAAAATAATTCTGCGTGTATTCAGGCAAAATGTTCCCCTGAATTCTAATGGACAATATAGTATCAATCAGAAATATGCCAACTCTGCGTAAATTCTAGCTTAGTGAATTAAGGTTTTAGTTTTTTTTTTTTAAGGAAAACATGTAGCCTCAATGTAACAGCCATAAATTTAAAGTACTTGAAGAGTTTTTTTATGCTGCACTTCTCACCAAAGTCAATTAAAAAAAAAATCTGTAAAATAAATCATTCAAACCTCAAACAAGAGCTAACCACATCTCACGATGAGGGAAAGGAGGTAAGCGCAAAGCACTAACAAGAAATAGCAGATTCCTATTCCTGTGAGCACTTTCTTTATTCCAGAAGAGCTGGAATAAAGTCCCTTTGAAAGCTTTTGACAGCCATCAATGAATACATTTGGTTCAAAAACATACAGGACACCAAAAATTAGGAAAACCATTTATTATATATTATTTTCATCATCTAAGTTCATTCTTCTACATTTTAAGATGTACAACAAAAATAATAAAAAACTCATTTTCTTCCACTTTTATTCTATAGCAGAAAGTTTACAACTTTTCATCGCTTTCCATATAATGGAAAACTATGGTGAGTTCTCAGTCTGTTGGAAAAACAAGCCTGTCTTGACAGAAGATGCACTGATCTGTTGTTTGAGATACATTAGGAAGCACTTCATTGCTACTCATTTGGTAAAATGAAGAAGAGTTAAATCCTCTCGTTCTTCTAGGGACATTATTTATCTTCAATCACATGTTTTCAAAAATATCTAGGATTGTTCCGCTGTAGCCTGATCCTTGGCAGATAGAACCAGCTCTGTAAGGGCTGAAAAGCTTTTTATACTGCTTGTTTCCAGTCCCATCTTTCGTACCTAAAAAGACACAGAAGAAACATTACTTTTCTTTAAAACATCAAAAGCTTATTAATTATTAGTCTACTTTAAACATTTAGCAAAGGAAACGTTTTGTTCTGCATTGATGTGTGGCAAAAAACCCACAAGTGCATATACTACAAAGAAAAAACTGTATCCAACTTTGCTTCTTTAAGTCTTTCCAGTTAATGCAGTGTCTCAGAGGAAAATGTTTACTTTCCACGCAACTTGCAACTGAAGCCTGTTGGAAGCTTTTCAATGAAGCAGTCAGAGAGAGAAACTTGGCTGCAAGTTTGGTTTTAATGCATTGATTTCAACTGAATTTTTTTTCAAACCCCAAATGAGGTTTCTGGACAAAACTTTAAAGATAAACATGAATAAATCCAAGAACAGCCAACAGCACGATGATGAAAGCATTTCAATAGCTGCAAGAGCCTATGGTTCTAGCCTCAAACTTCCTGTGGGATGAGAACAACTCTAGAAATGGAGAGGTTGCTACAGGTCATTTCTCACCCAGGAAGTCTGTTGCTCTGACAATTAGAAAAAATGCAGCCATGAGAAAATGAAGAGTGCACTGAAAAAGAAAAATCGAAATCTAAAAAAAATCATAATGAAATTATTCTGAAAATGTGTTTGCTGCTGGAACTCCTTGTAATGTTCACACGTACCAAAACAGCTCCTAAATGATTACAAATAATCTATCCCAGTTCAGCTTAAATTCACATTGCAGTGATGTTAGTGCAAATAAAAGAACAAAAGCCCAACCCCAGCCCAAAACTGCCAAAAAATGGTTTTTTTCTGATAAGATTTCCAAACTTCCATCCCAATCTTCTTCCTTTTTATAAGCCTCAGGTATGGGAAAAGCATCTGCACACACATAAGCAGACTTTATCTACCTGTTATACTGCATCAATAGTGTCTGCTCGTAAACAAGAGTGATGGCAACTGCTTGGCAATTAATAATACGACTTCCAGTTGGAAGTTTGTTTATGTCTATGTATACTTTTCAGAAATAAATAAGTACAAAACAGTATGCTTGTACAGCTTGATGTAGCTACTGCACACATTTCCTGGAATATTTTCTTCTTTTATTTGTTATTTAAGGTTTCCTATTTGGCACTATATTTTCCTATTTGAAAGGAACTTACAGTTACGCAGCACAACAAGTAAGGCCAACATCTTCAAAGCTCCTGGGAACAGACCCTTGACTATGCAGTAAGTCAGGGCTGGAGATATCCAGAGAGAAGACAAACAAAAGCAGGGACATAAAGATGTTTCCATCAGAGATAAGGACAGTGCCTGTGCTCTCTCCACTGTCCACACAGTGCTGCTTCTGTGTGTTTCTAAACACTAAATAGTACTCGAATTTCGAATATTAAGAAGCACAAGTTTTGCATTTGTATTAGAAAGGACAGGAAGACCTGCATTGCTCAAGTTGTATCTGCAATCACCAAGGTCTCAAGTCACCTCCGTTACACAGATGTGAAAAAAACAAAGCAAGATGACCCAAAACCAAAGCCACACCAACAAAACTTTCAAGACCAAAAAAGTAAGTAAAGTATTCCTTTCCTCCTCTATTTCACTCCCTTCCAAACGCAATAATAGTAGTAAAGAAACTTATTTCTTACAACTTACCTGTTCTCCAAAATACTCAACATCCAGGGCCAGCTGCAGTCGGATTTTGTTATCATCACTCATGCCCCCATTTGTACCAACAGGGTTTGAAGTTACAGTTCTTCTGGCTTGCTTCAACCTTTTAAGGCTCTCTTCCATTTTCTTAACAGAACTTAGCACATCAGACACAGTTTCATAATACCTAAATTAAGGAAGATTAATGAGAAAGAAAAAAAAAAAACAAACCACTTTTACAGAAAAGCCTACTTCATACACATCAGGACATCATCGGCCCTGAGAAAAATGCCGAACAATGCTGGGAGGAAGGGTTTTCCTTGCGAGGAAACTACTTACGTTTCCATTATTATAAATTAATCAGTATTTCCACAGCATTACAATCTGAAGACTGCCTTTCAGTGCTGAAGCCTCCTCCTCATCACAACATTTTTGACTCGTTCAAGATATTTGAACTCAACAGAGACCAAAGTATCAATTGTTTCATTTCAAACATTGTGAATTGGCCTCTACTTACAACCGATAGACTGCTAGGTAAAATTCCTTTTACAAACAGGACAAGAATAACAGCCTGACGGTCCAAAAGTTCTAGAAGTGTACGTGCATATGAGAACACGAAAGTCCACACCAGTCAGGAATACCTATTTCTAAAATTAAGAAACTGATCTAACCAGGACTCCCAGGAAGTTGGCAGGAAAAGTCAGAACATTAATACGAAGTTAGAAATGGTACAGATACAATAAAACATTGCTTCCCACATACTGGGATTTACATTAAAGAAAGCATAGAATCAAACAAGGTAAACAAACCAACGAACCAACAGAATTTCAAAAAGCCTTATGGACTGAAATCCCATGCCTAAATGGGAAGGCGATAGTATCATATACATTAATAGATAGGTGCCCAGGACAGCAACTTCTTAAGGACAGCTAAACAGAGAAAATATAGCAACAATGTGAAATTAGAGGATCCATAAGAGAAGTGACCAGACTGAGCTGTTTTATAAATTGCTAAAATTTCTAACTATCAAAGACCCTCTCTATGACAGTGATCAAACTATTACTGCAAGAATTAAGAAAGCTGAAACAATCTTCCTGATGCTTACTTTTAAACAGGCAACAGAAAGCAGGCAAGGCTTTTAAAGAGAGAATTAGATTGGAATGACTAAAGAAAAAAGTGTTTGCCAGTGCCATGGAAACTGTTTCAAGATACCATCCTACAAAAAGCAAAAGTATACCAATAAAAGTCAACCGTACTTTATTTTCATATCTTGGTATTTCCCAGTCCCACTCACTTGTGAAGACTTCCTACTTCTGCAGATCATCTGCCAATAAGCAAGTTCAGTCCTCAGTGATTTTTAATCAGTTTATGTTCTTCTCTGTTTTTCTCATTTGGATGCAAGAAGATATTGTCACAGCAGGAAATTAAATTAATTACTTGCCTCTGTATTCTCAACAAAGCAACTGCAAGATTACTGCATTTAAGAAATTCAGTTTCTTCGTCTCTTGTTCAGTGAGCATAAGACATTTTAAAAGAAACTGATAAAAATAGTAACAACAATAATGAAGACAGAATTCAACAGAAAGGTCTAAGGAATTAATGAATGAACCTGCCATGCTTACTCCTGTGTTTAATGACTACCACTGTGTTTAACCTAGCACTTAAGTCGGTTTCGGTAACACTGACACGGAAAGTGAGAAACTGCTTTTTGGGGAAGAGTAGCCCTGAAAGGATCCAGGAAATGACAGAACAGCTACTTACTTTATGTGGTGTAACCAGATTTACCGAAGCTTTAAAAGCAAGGCTTAGTAGACATGAAGAGGTAGATAAACAGACAGACAAGAATTCACTCTAAGATATTTTAGCCCTACAAGCAGGCCTCTTGACATTCCAGGAATCTTTGGAGTCCTTCAGAAATGTTACTTAAACGAACATAACTGATATAGGTTATGAATAAGTTTCTTTTTATGGACTAATAACAAGTTACAAGAAGAAACACCAAGCTTGAATAAACAGTTTTTGTGCAAGATGGAAATGACCAGAACAACCCAGACCAATCTATGCCTAGCACTGTCCAAAATACTTAAGAATAATTTTTAGAACACTTAGTGAATATTTGAGTGTCAAAACTGTCTTATAATTTTAAGTTTATTCTGAATAACCAAAAAAAGTGACTGCAAAGTGCTGCAGATGCAATGGGCGCTAATAAGCACCTGAGAGGTGCCAGAAGTGGAGCAGAAGGGAGGGATAAGGAAACAAAGGGCAGAAAAGAACTCATGTCCTGACTACAATTTAAAGCCTCAGTATTATGTGGCTAATTTTCAGAAAACATCAATCCAATGCTATGCAGCAGTCACCAGACAAGAAAATAGGCTAAGAATTATTAGGAAAACCACGTAAGGACAGACAGAAATCACCAGCATCACACTTTAACCTGTATGGACTCTCCTGGTCATACTACCTATGACTGGAAAGGACAAAGAAAACCAACAAACAGCAGCTCTAAACATGGGAAGAGAAAACATCAAGATAGGCTAAGGTGACTCTGTGGTCTGAAGCAAGATTACAGAGATACATAAAATTACAGCTGACACAAGGAATAAGCTGTTCATAATGCAAGAAGAAGGGGGTATCCAGTGAAATTATCTGGCAGAACTTTCAAACAAAAGCAAGTATGACTTTCTCATGTTACACAGTTTAACTGGCTGAACTCATAATATGCAACATCCCACAGCAGTATGAATTTAAAATACAGCTAGACAAGCAGACAGAAAGCAAATCCATTAAGGAACTTAATGCAGATGAATCCTCAAGATGCTAACTAGAAAACAGATGATCTATTAAAGAAAGCATTGCTTTGTGACTGCCTTATTAAACTGTGGAACAGTTAGCTCTTCAAGAGCTACAAAAATCCAAAGGTGTTTTTCTTTAAACCACTAAAAAGTTGGATAATAATTCATTGCATACATTTAAAAAGTCAAAAGAAAACAGAGCTCAAGTTTCTTGAAAATTTGACCACTGTCCACTGAAAATAATATGAAGTTAAGGACTCATGTCAATCCTGAGACAAAAAGCAAGTTTAAAGTTCACTGCTGCATTACTGGAGCTAAAGAATTTTTCAAACGCCATGGTTTGCACAGATCTGAGCAGAAGTCAGATATCTGGATTCCCTGCCCTGCTCTTCATCTGCTGAATACACAACACCAGAGTAAACCTGAAGAAATATAACCTGCCAAAAGAGGGATATATTCTTGTTTCCTGTACAGTTGTGTTTATTCAGTGTTTTGGTTTTTTCCTGTGCTCATTTAATGGACACTGGAATTTTTAATAAAAGCAAAGAATGTTCTGTATGGTTCTTACTTCTGTGTGCTTTCAGAGAGGGCACCTTCCAACCACTGAAGAATCATGGGCTGCTTCAATATATCTTTGTATTCATTCTGCAGTCGATAGAAGGGCTTAAGAGCACTGTCAACATAAGGTGAAGCTTTAGTTGGCACCTCCTGGTAGATGAGAGAAACAAGGTGGGGGAAAAAGAACCAGTAATTTACTTACTGAAAGCATCAACACCAGATTATAGCACGCTATATAAAATACTAAGTCTGTACCTAAGCAAATAGGTATCTCCATTCAAGATATATCAATGAAGAGAACATCATACATAGGAAAGTTACCATCACAAAATCATTCAGTAGTGTTATACAATGTGGTATAATATAGAACGAGGTTCAAAATGACCAGAGTTTTTTGAGAGATGCCATTCCCATTATCAGGGCATGATCCTGAAAGCACTTTCCACTCACACTGACTTCAGAGAAAGCTGAGCGGACTCAGTGTCCACAACAGCCTACTGTATCTTTGTTAAAATACCTATTCCTTTCTACTATTGCACTCCACTAAACTGAAGACACTGTTCCTTCTGTTCTTATACCATTCTGTTCCCTTAGTATATTTTCCAGAAGAATCCTTTTGGGATAACCAATATACCCTCACTATCTTCTTCTCAGCTAGTTTTGGTTGCAGAATGCTGCTTCTTTCCAAACATAGCTTGGGTGAACCTCGTGCATTGCAAAGCAACAAAACACATCCAGGGTACACAAATTCCCTGACACCTGAAATACCTTACTAACCTATTAGAGTTCCAAGTCTTAAAACTGGCCAAGCAAAAGAGTCTCTGAACATCCAGCTCCTGCAAAGACCATCCTCATACCAAATTCTGAATTCTGCTGATAAGTCAAAGTACTAGAACATAGTAAAAATGAAGTTGCCGTACAGAACTGTAACGTAGAGAGGTACCTTCTCTACCCAAGTCCTCTTGCTTGTGCCTATCAGTTCAGGCTTCGCACCACATAAAGCCAGTGAGACTGATGGCCAAGACAGCAATGCAGTCGTGTTCATGAAATAGAGAGCTCAAGCTAGCAACTCAACTGAACTGAAGGTGGATAGGTCATATGGCTTTGTTTTGGCAGTTAGCCCACTGTCTGCTTAAACATCCAATGGACAACTGAGAGATTATGGCAGTCCACTAATTCACTACGCAGAGTATGCTTTCAGACAACTGTGCTAAGCTGTGCGGGGCTTTTTCATCCTCCTTGGACCTACATATT
>NW_010165575.1:15229-22452 GCF_000695765.1 Mesitornis unicolor | reverse complement strand
CCCTTTCCTTCTTCTCTTTTCTATTTCTTTCCTTAACTTCAAGTGAAAATATTCTGTGTTAAAGACAGAACAATCTAATCACTAAAGAGATTAAATTATTAGCCTTGAGGTTGTTTCTTCTTTTTAAATACAGTTTCTGATTAAGTATGTCCTTAAAACTAAGGTAGTAAGAAACCCTAATAATAAACTGAAGGAATAAACTATTCCATTAGGAACAACTTCCCTTCCAGCTTATGCTAAATGTTTACCACTTGAAGAAAATTTAATATATTGAAAGAAGTAGACTTAACAGCTCTAATTCTTTTCATTTAGCCACTGAAAAAGTACAGCACTGCTAGTTGCAGTGCATTTTCTTCATGATAGTCAGGAAGTGGTTTTGATTTTGGTCAGACAAAAGGCAATCTTATACCCCCACTGCCAACCAAAACCACCCCACACACAATGGGCCTTGCCCGTTTAAGTCTGCCTCGTGTTCAAATTATGCAAGGATGCAGCAGTCTGTGGTCCCTGTTACTCAGTCTTCTTTTTCTTCTGTTTTCTTCTGAATGATACCAAGCTAACTACCAATGCAAACTGGCAAAGGCAAGTCACAGTAGCAGAACAAGTCAAGATCAGACAATAATTTTTGGTACCATATTTCACCATTACTTTTTAGGAATTTGTTGAGAAACTATTCTTTTTAGCGATTCTCATCTTGTTCCTCTTCTGTGCTGTGCAGGATACTTCTTTAATCAAATCTAGCTAGCTCCTTGCGAGGAAGTTCCCTGACATAGCAGGCAGAAGGGTCATTCCCCAAAAGAAGCCTGGCACTCAGCAGCACTGCATCTTATAGTATATGTTATGACATGAGGGAAACACATTTATTCTCATTAACCCTTTGTGATTTGCACATCTACAGTTCTACTCCTTGCCCTTCTGTCTCAGGCCTGTGCCCTCAACATTGTTACCTTACCTAAAATTTAAAAAAATACATTTTTTTTTCCCTTTTCAATGAGGTAAACAGTAGATCACTAAATTATCTCAAGGTACTTAATAGGGCTCTTGACTGTCAAGCAGATATGGACAGGCCTGAAGAATTCATAAATGTACTGCCTGGTTAACCTTCTTAGCACAGGCCTTTCTGAGATTTAGTTTTACATCTGCAACCAGCACTGACCTTATTGGTCCTCCTATATAATCTTGGAACTTCCAGTGCACTCTTCAGGTAAGCAAAGGAGGACTCACTGAGGTCCTGGATAATCCTGTTAGTCAAGGTAGGCACGCAGGCTGATAGAGAAGTCTTTGAGTCTTCCAAAGCTCCTATTCAAGTAAAAATGCTAAAGTTTAAACTGAGCTACCCTGTCCAATCACAACATAACTTATGTGAATCCCCCCCCCATCACCCCAGTCTCACTCACTATTCTTCATGGCTGCTGGTGTCAAATACAGGATGCTCATGCTCACTAAACAAACAAACATTAACTGTTTTAGAAGATGTCTCCAGTAATGTCAACCATTCCTCAGCCAGAAAAAACAGAGGGATGGAAGGAAAGAAAAAAGGAGTAAAGTAACATTCTCCAGGTTTACAGTTTGTTCAGTATTACCAATGTAGCAAGGGGCTTGAATCAGAAGGCTCTGACCTACCAAGGAAACTGTGATTGTAAAAGTACTTCTCACAGTATCCAAATGCCCTATGGAGTGACTAGAACATACTCAACTCAAAGTTGTGATTGAGAACAGACCACCTACTGAGTGGGGAATGTGCACAAGCTCTTACCTCTCTTACAGACCTGGACATCTGCCAGTAATTCCGATTTAGAGATTTAAGTGGAATTCGTAGCACAGAACTCCTGGCTATTCTTTGTTCTGGTGTGAGCTAAATAGAACTAATTTTCTATTTAGTGATTTTGCCACGACATTCTTGAAGACAGGGACTAGTTCACTGACCTAGCTCCTACATGCCTGGCTTTAATTACTCAATTAAAATCAGACTCCATGTTTCACATAAAGAATTATCAGATTTAAAAATAAATCAATTAATAAAAACAACAGAAAAAAAGAGGTTAAAATACTTAACTGCTTCTGAAGTTAAGGTATTTGACTATGAAACTCTGATAACTCTCCCTCTTACATGATTCATCAAGCCAGAGAAAGAAAGTTGGATTGGGTCATGGAAAGTCTCTCCTTACTACTTTTCCATTTTCTTTACAAGGAGGCATTTAAAGATATTGTATTAATCTTCTAGTCTAAGGTCCTCCACTTCCTGGAAAAGCATGCTAATTACTGGACAATGACAAGTTACTTCCAAAAAAGTTCAAAAGCACTTCAAACTCACTCATTTTAATTGAATGTTTTCCAGACCCAACATGTCTGTTCATTAAGTAATCAAAACATTACTATTTTCGCATTTTTCTTAGTAAATAATGAAACTCTATGTAAAAGCTGATTTTGTTTGGTTGGCAGAGGGGATTTGGGAGAAAGGGGGAAAGAGACTGAATTCAGCCTCTCAGCTTTACCTGCAATACAAGATACATTCTTGAAGCCAATCATTTCAAGTTTTGGTTTAATCATTTCTAAGATGTCAGGAATCTGGAAAAAAAAAAAGATAGAAAAACAACCATGTTGCAAACGTATTTTAAATACTATTCCTACATTCTGTAAGTTTCCAGTGCATAAAAGACACCTTCAATATTTTTTATTTTTCTACTGCATTTATGGGAAACCAGCACTAGAAGAATACAATATTCACAGGAATTAAGGACTGTGCTCTAAATCTCCTACCTATAATTTAGAATTAACAAAATATTATCAATTCAGATGCAACTTACAACTTCAGAAATTACAGAAATTTCAGCCTTATTGACTAAAAATACACAGAAGTCATCCCCACTGAAAGAAAACTAGTAACATACATTTATTTTCAAGATTCTGGTCCAACAGCTACTGATCAAAAGAGTCTGAATATCTGAAGTGTTTTCTCCATCATCTGCCATTCCAAATAAGCATAGAGCAGACCATTTATTTCAGGTGATATTTTCTGTATTGGACTACTCCAGTTTTAGCATTTAAGATAAAAAAACAGCTTTATTGTACATTCATTTTAAACAATTTAAAGTTCTTAACAAGATGCCAAACAATACTGGCACATGGATCAAGGAAGACTCTTTTGTAAGTCGTCACAAGCACAAACCTGATCCTGGAGTTTGTCCAGATCTGCAGTGACATACACCAACTGAGCACTAGACACAGAAGGCAATGGCTGACTTTCTGAAGGAGACCCATTCCCTTGGTCCTCACCAGGGTTCAGGCTTACAGAAGATTCCTTTCTACCAACTGGCACAGATTTTTTCCTTTCCTTCGTATTTTCACAGGAAATGGGCCTTACAGAAACCTGAAACATCAAATTGAGATATGAACCTTAGCATTAGTGAAGGCAGTCAAAGTTGGACACACAGAAAGCGTTTGTAAAGGATTTGTAAGTTTTCAGCATTAGAATGCCACACTTACAAGAGATATTAGCATTCCTAAATTACAGTAAAAAAGATTTTTTAAAAAGAGTTTTTGGTGCACTAAGGGGTTGGATGATTTGGAGCAAATTTGTCACTATAGTACAGGGAAGTCCAGTCCAACAGAAATTTTCACCTGTGTGGAGTCTGAATGAACTACTGCATTGGAAAAATGTGCAAGACCAAGAATTTCATCATTATCTACTTTGCAGAAGCACAGTTTATTTTCATATGCTGGAATACAAAAATCATAACCACTCACTGCTGTGAAACAACCTCTGTCTTCCATCTCCCCAAGCCTTCTGCTGTTAGGCACGTGCTCCACTCACCTACTCTGTTATAACTCTGGTATTTATCAGTATTTTTCACGAGCTAATTTAGCTGAGAGAACTGAGGTTCAGCCTTAAGAGAAGAATAAAGGGAGATCTTACTGCTGCTTTCAGCTACCTAGTGGGCATGTATAAAGAGGATGGAATCAAACTTTCCCTTGAGGTACAGTGACAAGAGTAAGAGGCACTGGACACAGACTGTAGCAAGGGAAGTCCTGATCAAATATGATGAAAAAGCAGTCACTGGACCAGGGTTCCCAGAGGATCACAAAATCGTTGTCTTTGGATAAACTCAAAATTCAACTTGAAAAGGCTCCACACAACCTTATCTAAGTTGACCCTTTTTTGAGCAGGAGTTTGGACCAGATGACATCCAGAAGTCCCTTTAAATCCCAATTATTCTATCATGCTGTCTTTCTATGTCACAAGAAACAGGGGGAAACTTGTATGGCTGGGAGCAGAGAGCAGAAGAGCAAAGCACAGCCTCTCCTGCTCAGAAGCACGGAATCATTGATGTTGAGTCAGCTGCCAATGAAACTTCCAGTTTTACAGTCTTACCACTGTGCAACTGATCTGGATTAACTCTTTTTTTTTCTGTCATGAACAGGTTGAAAGTGTTCTTGTTAAAGAAGGTTAAGTTCAGAAAAAAAGCACTTAAAAAAGAGGTCATATACGTTGTTTCAAAAGGTCTCTTATTGATGGACATAGCCAACCACTAAAACCATAAGCATGCTGCTCTCTTACCTCACCAATGAACACAGTGTAGCGTGCCAAAATTTGCAGACTAAGTTTCCACAGACGGTGCGCTAACAACGGTAAGAACATTTGATCTGACCAGCACTTTTGAAGACTCATCCAGACCATGTGAGTGGCCAAAAGACAGTATGAGCTGCCAGCTAGAAACAGACAACAAATGTCAAGCTCCCAAGTGCATTTTTTAAAAGATGTAAACATCAGTATAACTGTATTACCTGACATTTGGAAATAAAACAAAACCAAACCAAACAACAAAAAAATTGTAAAAGTCTTCCAAAGAGAGACAATCACAAAGATCACAAAGAAGATTTATTAAGCATTGTCTGAAACAAACTCCTAAATTATTAGCTCCATATTGCTTTAGCTTTCAAATTCCACTAAGTCTTGCTGTAACAATGCAGGCAGGATCAACAAATGAGAATCTGCCTGCAACACAAGCAGGAACAGCTTGGACAAATATTCCACTTCAGGATATAACATTTCCAGGATAATTTCTGGCTATATTATGAAGAAGTTGTATCAGACATGCTTGCCAGCCATTAACAATAATACTCCCTCAGCACTGAACTACTGTTCCCAACACAGTTACATCTGAGATATCTGCTAGAAACATTTATTTAAAAACATAGTAGGAACATCCATATTTAAATCAAATTCTTTTAAAGCAGTTCATGCACTAACATTTTACAGCATACAGATTGAGAGCTAAGGAACGTGTTTGCAAGTTCCAGGCAAACACCTTAAAGTGGTAGGATTTATGCATTTTCATCTCCATTAGGATTTTTTTCTCCTTGCTATTCAGAGAGCACGTGCGTGTGTACATACACACACGTATTTATGTTGCTCTTAGCTGCTTTATTCCTAAGTATTTACGCTGTTAACTGAAATAAGTTTTTCTAATCAATATACTTCTAATGAATATAACATGTTTTCCCTTCCACTCTAATCCTTCCTGCACACTCCTTCTCATCTGCGCATAAATCAATGTATGTTTTTGGAGCAGACACCAACACTATAAAGCATAACAAGCCTAAATGCTGCCAACAGATTTTTGCCTTTACATGACACTACAACAATTAAGGAAAATATGTCCCAGTAACACAGCATAGCCTTTTGGTTGTCACTTAGAGGATGCTAAATGCCAATTTAGTTTCTTCTTGCGCTGAGTGGATAGTTTCACAAATATGTTAAGGGGTGCTGCCAAAAGGGGTGTTTTTACTAAGTGAAGTGATCACTGAACAGTACTTTTATATTGTCTTCTCTATAAAGACATTTAAAACAGCTGAAACAGTTCAACACAAAACTGAAAGCTCATGCTCAGGATGTGTGTCACCAAATACTCAACAGAGACAGTAACCACTCCTAGTTATACCACTGATTTCTTCACAATAAATTATTTTTTCCAATAAAAGTTTACCTGGTGCTTCTTCTAGTGTATCTGAAAGTGCTTCTTCTAAGGCCCCTGCTATTTCTCTGAACCTAAGACACAGAAAAGTTTTGAATATTACAATTCAACAATTGCCGAAATTGATGCCTAAACATTTTTCAATATTTATTTCAGTATTATTTCAATGTGCTATCAATACACATACACAGATTTTAAACATGGGGTTATTTTTTCTGAACATAAATTGGGATATAAACCAGACCAACATTCAAACACTTGAAAGAGAACCTTTGACATTTTACAGGCAGATTTGAAGCTTACACTTTGAGACATTATTAAAGTCATGGTTGCAAACATTACCAAATGATAGCTCACAAAGCATCAAGTCCTCAGCTCTTTTGAGGAGTGAAGTTTTGTGTTTTGTTACTGTATTTAAACTAAAAGTGAACACACTGTCTCATACTTGTTTTAGCTGACCTTCAGATAGGTCATGGGACACTGGAGGCTTCAGCTTTCTACATGTTTGTTAGTGAACAGTGGCATAAGGTTCTGCAAACAATTCTGTACCTGACAAAAATCAATAGTTCCTCACAGGATGACTTGACCATCTGTTTTAAAAATTCACCCTTCAAAAAATTAAAAAAAAAAAATCCCACCCCCTCCAAGTTTTAGGTATAACAGCAAAGTTAGTATTAAAACCTCTGATACTTTTCTATATTTAAAGCATATTGGATAAACAACATAGCATTTCTCTCACTGAAAAGATGTCAAGCAAGAGCTGCAGAAAATTCTTCTTTAACCAGGTTTTCCCTCTAAATGCTGAAACAAAGCAATCATTTTAAGCTCCCCAATAGAAAGTTCTACTGTCACTGGTTTCCTTTTTCTGACTTCTCTGTGCATCATAGTAACTCTGTAAGCCTTTCTATCTAACTTAGTAATTACAAACATGTAGGGCTCCTCTTAAAGCCTCTTCACTGTCATTTCCAGATCAGAACAGATGTTCACCTAGCTTTTTTAATGCATCTAGTCCATTAGGAGTTTGAACATTTAATAACTAAAGATATTTTAGAAATATTTGTGAAATGGCTTCAAACTCTTATTCCTGCCTACGTACCACGTCCGCTGACAGAACAGTGTCTTTATGTCTTATGGTGAATAGGATTAGAGAATAAATTCAGATTTTTAACAAAGACATAATTTCTACTGAACGTTTCTTACACAGGAAAAAAAATTCCGCAATATGGGGTTCACTACAGTTCCAATGGC
>NW_010165575.1:0-15198 GCF_000695765.1 Mesitornis unicolor | reverse complement strand
AGCTACTGGGACTGTTTGTGCCAGCACTGCTACAGAAAAAATGCCAGTAAATCCATCTGCTCCTGAAAGGGCCATTTGTAAAGGCTTTAGTGAAGGCTGATTCTTCTGGGCAATTTCTGTAATTGAAAAAAGAAAAAAATCCGGCAATCTGAACTATAAATGCTGTAGTGCGAGATAATACTCCAATAAAAATTCCTAAGGATAGTAACATACATAAAAGAAAATGCTTCCCCGATAAATATAATTAGTATTTTGCATTATTTTCACAGTTGTGCGCTAAAGAATTCATGGGCACTTACAAAAGTTATCAGATTGTTCCAACATATAGGAACAATATGGTGAAAGATGAACCAGCTGCTGTTATCCAACCATTTATTAAAATAGTGCACTATTCAGATTTACCACAACCCTGGATTAAAGGAAAATGATCTTCTAGAAAGTTTTTTTAATCAGTCAGACCTCAAAATACCTAACAGGGAAAAGAACGTTTTTGAACAGAAAGAATACACTGAAGCTTCACGTCCATTTTACGAGCAGGAGTATCAAAGTTTTATCAAGTGGTCACATATTAGAAAAGCTGCACTTTCAAACAAAAGGGGCAGACTCACAGACCTGTTAACGATACACATCTGTTAAAAGCTTTAATGGGCACTTTTAGTCTGTGCACTCAGCACTGCCACTGCAGTGGGTACTCCTGCCCTTTTCCTTGGGCCAGCATGAATATTTGTACAGTAAAGCGGTTTGGAGAAACTGACTGGAGCTGAGAGTCAGACTTGGGGTTTTTTTTGCTCAGGGTAACAGATCCTTGTGTAGGTTCACTACACAGCTGCAGGAACAGCTGTGCAAGGGAAAAAAACCAACCAGGACATCAGAGGCATTTACAAAACGTAGTGAACCACCAAAATGTTAAGACCCCAGTCCCAGCCCCATGCTGTTGTCACTTATATTAGCTCCAGCACTCCTAAGATTCCTGAGTGGAATTTGTCAATAGCAATGTAGTTTTATCTTGAATTAAAGAAACTGTATAAATGTGGCTACGGTTGTGTTGTTATTGCCAGTTACAGAATCATGCAATAAAAAAGGGCACTAAAGTGATCCAGGTTAAAAATAAACATCAATTTCTCCCCCCTCTTTTTTGGAAATTCTACCCCCAGAGACTCTCAGGAAGTTTTGGACCAAGAGAGAATACACAGAGCCCACTTAGGTCATAGCAGACCTCTTCCTTGTCTAGAGGCTTTCTATCCAGCCCTAAAATCAGATGTGTAGACTACACTTTCTAAAAATTTGGGTTTATATTCCATTTTGTTCCCTTCATTAAAATTCTAGCACTACTAGAATTAAAACGGTGCCTTATTGGATCTCTGTCTTCTACCTGCAAGATCTTAAAAAGGTTAATACTACAATTACATCAGACCTGCTGAAAAAGTAAGCTAAAACTTATGACTTGGCTCTTCAGGAAAAGGGAAAAGTAGGGCAACCTTTGGGAAGGTAACACTACAAGACTCAGCACTTCACAGAGTACATCCTGTGAAACAAAAATGTTGTCAGAAACACGGCTAGATCTGGAAAAGCTACAAGTTGTCAAGTTCTTTAATTCTATACTTCTAAGAAGAAAGACTTCTTCCCTCACAGTAAGCACTGCTCTAGATTTAGACAAACAGCATTCTTCAACATATTGCTTAGTTCCACAAACACTGGAGAAAAAGAATTTGAAACAAGATTTCAAGACTTATGTAAATCTGTTCCTGAAAGTCTTATGAGTAGCTTATCAAACACCACCACAACACATACTGAAGAGTAACTAGCTGTGATTTTGCTAAATTGTTGAAAGATATATAAAAGTTACTTGACTTAGTAGTTAAATCCTTAGTTTGACTTCTACTGTGATTTGCTGACAAGTGAAACTCTGAACAATGACAAGATCTGACCCTAACACAGATCATCTTGCGGTGACTGAACACCACTTTCGAAAGAATGAACAAAAAAATGCATCCCAACCTTATCTGAAAATATACAGGCAAATTCCACTTGTTGTTAAAGCTGTGGTAGGAAGGATGAGATCTCAACCGTTTCACGCTGGCCTGGGAGCCACACTGGCGTTCAAATTTCTGCACAAAATCCATGCTAGTAGTGTACTTCTGCAGAAAGAGAATGAGCATTCTGATCACACTCAGTGCCCCAGCAAACTCCAGTATCACACCACAGTTAAGCTCCACGTTCTGAATGGGCTGACGCTGCCCTATTACCTAATCACACAAAGCTAAAATTCTGGATTGCGGCAAAACCAAAACCAAGTCACTCACAGGTGTTATCCCATAAGAAAAGGTAGTGCAGGACATTTCTAAAAAGCAAAAAAATGTCCAAGTAACCTGAACAAGCAGAACTGACCAGAAAGATGCATCAGTAGGAAGAAAAACAGTGCTGCACAGTACTAAGAACACAGTCAGTCGCAGGACATAAAGGGAAACAACAAACAGAAATAATCCAGATCAAAACCAAGAAGTACACAAAACCAAACACACATGAGAATGAAAGCATGAGATGTTTTCTGTCATACAGGACCTGTATCATAAGGATTTCTAGAACTGTTTCCCTAAAAGTGTTTCGCAAACACTAAATATTTGCAGAAGAACTTTAAACAATTTTAGATAAACTAACTTTATCCAGATGCCTGTTTCTAATAAGATGTTTACAAATAGTATTAAGTCAGATGCA
Organism: Mesitornis unicolor; assembly: GCF_000695765.1. Classification (NCBI taxonomy): domain Eukaryota; kingdom Metazoa; phylum Chordata; class Aves; order Mesitornithiformes; family Mesitornithidae; genus Mesitornis; species Mesitornis unicolor. The sequence goes on along the minus strand of NW_010165575.1, from coordinate 12,483 downwards.
AGCAAAGAAAAATTACATTAATCCTCAAATGCACTTTGGGCTTACTCTCAGCAGTAACTTATTAACACTCTGAAAATAAATGAAATAATAAATCATACCCAAAAGCAGAATGCCAAACATCTGAGCAAAAACCAGAAGCAAGATAAATATATTTAACAGAATACAAAAATATAATACATATATAAATATTTCACTCAAAACAGACTCTGCTACTTTAAGTATTCATCAGAAATATAAACCAAACATTCTGAAAAAGACCTATCACTTTCAAAATAGAAGACAACACAAGAGACATTTATCCAGGTATCAGTAACACTATATCCAAGAGACAGAACTAACTGCAAGACTGGTTCCCACTTCAGCTTCTAGAATTGAACTGTGGACTCCACAAAATCATTTAAGAGAAGCTAAAGTAGGAAACAAAATGCAATTTTCAAACATAGGAATCTAAACTTACTAGTCCCAAATGAATGCTTAAGGATAAAAGAAGTATTCTTCTCAAATACCTGTAAATCTGCAAATCTGACTCAGAAATACAGGCACGACAACCTGAAATATTTTTAAAACCCCAAAACTCTGCACAAGTAGTTATTTTAACATACACACTTAGTACTGCCAGTCTGATTTTCACAGGATTTTTAAAAAGTTTTTCCATTCCCCAGCCTCTACATCTAAAAACCTCCTAAGAGCTAACACTGTACATTCCAACTTGTCAGCATTAACACCTATACATACACACATATGCAAACAAACCTGAAGAAAAAGACTTCTCAGCACTTCTGTCAAACTAGAAAACAGAGCTAGAAGATTACTGTCTAAAATCTGTGTTGCATTGCTGAATTCAGAACTACTCCTATTAGTCATCAGGTAGACATAACAGCATTTTTACACTTGGCATTTCAACTTCAAGCTCGTATTTTCTACTTGTGACATACTAATAAAAATACTGCCAGAGCCAATCTCCATACTAAGCCAAGAAATCTGTTTCAGCATTAGTAAAAGATGATCTTTTAGAGGCAGAGCAGCACTGCCAATGACAAAACTTCAAGAGTGACAAGTACTTCAATAATTTTATAACACAAACTTGCTTCATAATTGGTTGCGACACCAGAGAAACACTTCTTTTATGTTCTAAACCTTATCACACTGCCTCCAAGTATTTTTATTTCTTTTAGTTAACTTGTGTTTCTACTCATAATCTAAACATAATCTGTGGTGCTGAGAAAGAGCAAAAGCTAGAACAAGCAAGTGAAACAAAGAATTTTTTTAACCTTGATATAGTGTAAGGCAAGTTGGAGCCCAGGTATTTAATTAACATGACAGCCCTTCCTATACACAAGTCCTGGTCCTGGGTGAACACTGGAATTGTCTATTCTTGCCTTCATTAATGTTGCAATTCTACAAGCTAGGAAGAACATCTACTCCTAAAACAAATATTAAGCCCAAGTTCACATGACTAAGAGGCTTCAAATCACTTCTGTATGAGTTTTCCTGACAAACTTCAGGGGACAATTAATTACTATGAAAATTAAATCAAATTATTTGAGATAACCTCCTCTTCCAAGCCATGCAGTAACACCAATTTACACAAAAGCAGCAGGGAAAACAGCTAGAGAACATGACTCGCTCAATTCTGTCACAGGAATCACAAATGGAAAAATTAAAATTAATTACCTCATGAAACACATCTGGGTTTCCAGGGTTAAATAGTGATGGCAATTTCTCTTCTAAACCGTGTACTATTTCTGGCCACACTGAATTCACCAAGAAATCATATCCAGGAACAATATCTGCTTTTTCACTGAAATAAAATTGCAATTATTCCATGGTTATATTTTACCACCAGGCTTCTACTGGATGTAGGGATAACTAAAAAGACATGCACTGTATTAGACAAAACACAATTAATTTTTTTACGTAGGTATGCCAATTCTCTCTTCCTTCCAGGTTTCATATCTGATCTCACAGTCTCATAAAATGCAAGGGTTTTCTTATAACTCTCAAAGTGTTTTAAAACGTTATCAGTTATATATTTTGCAAGTGTCTTCTGGAGAATGAGTACATTTCAGCTGAGAACTCCTATTCTTACTTGCGTATTTCAAGCTTTAACAGCTGCAAACTTCAAAGAGGTACCGAGTAGGAGTAATGCGACTAATGCAATAGAAAGCAGCAGAACTTTTTCATAATTGTTCCAACCTGTATTTGTACATGATATTGCGCGCTTCGAAGCAAAAGATTAAAAGCTACCTTGATTATGGAAATTTATAAATTGAGAGAAGAGATACAAGCATTTAATTCCAGCTCAGTACACCACAGGACAAAAGCAGAAACATTCCAGTATTAAGAAGAAAGATTAAAACTTGCTGAGGGATTAAAAGAACTGAAATGTTAGCAAAACTTAGGAGTCATAAAAAGCTCAGCAATGGATGACTAATTAGAAAAGTAATTCTGCAGTCCCTAGGGGCTACATCCATAGTTCTGCTAATTACTGCAGCCTACAATATTAACCAGCCTGCAAACCGATGAATAAATGGATACAATTCAGTAGAGCTGAATTATTTAAACTTCAAAACGGGCAATTTAATTGCATAAGGAATTAAGCACTTTTGGAGAAGACAGTGGAAGCACTCACAAATCAATTAAACCTGTAGTTCCAGTACCTGCAGTAAATCACTCAAACCTCTGGGAATCACCTCCACTTTTCTGATGTATACTAACAACCCGATAACTTTTGAACTTACATTTTTTAATAGTTTTGCCCTTCTCCTTCAATGAAGTGTACAATAGTGCTTCTTTTTCCCCCTTCTGAAGGTCTGTGATGCAGCACTAAGAAAGTCTGTTCGTTATTTTGTTTTGGAAAGCACAGACACAAGAGAGAAATCAAACTTGACTATGAATCCTCAGGAAAGGCCAGATAAGATGTTTGTCCATGGAAGCCAATTATGCAGAACATTTCAAAAGTATATGATAGTTGCTGTAGCTTTAGCACAAGCAAAAGAAATCCCAAGATACTAACCTCGAAATAGCTCCCCCTGTTACTTCACGCAAGAGACGGCAGTGATGAGGAACAAACTCCAGTAGTTTATTGTACATGGTCTGAAGGCCACTAGGATGAGATTGAATGTACTGCTCCACTATCACCTGCCAGGAAGAGATCAGTGTTAAATGTCAGAAGTGTGAATATGAAATACTGTAATACAAGACACAGGTTACTCACTCAAAACTCCTAACACTATAACCCCAAATATAGGGATAGTCAGTATACTACCTTCTATCTTAGAGTTTCCAAGTACAACTTGCCAGCTTGAATTATTACTTCCTTTAATGCAGCACTCTAACTGGCAAGACTGGCCTCAAGACCAGGAATGAGCTCCTTGCTTTTAAATGTTAGCCACCATGTCTGGCTCTCCATCATACATCACTGTCCCCTGAAGCACCTGAAGGTCACTTCCACATTTTTATTCAGAAAGGCACATCAGTATAAGAAAAAGTTACTGTATTATTGCCTACAGAAACTGTTTCTAAAAATACTGAATATATCTTCACATTACTTTTATGGGTCTTAATAAAAATGTAAACCCTAGAAGCTGTCTCATTGTTTGTAAAATACTGGTAGAGAGCAAATTTAAATATCCTGAAAGCAGAAAAAGAGGCATCATAACATGCCTCTCACTGTTTTCTGCGCAAAGAGAATGTTATTAAATATCTCAATTTAAAGAGTAACGGCAGTAAAAGAGAATCTTGACAGCAAAGGGAAAGATACAGCAGTAGCATAATTTGGGACTCAAAGCCACTGAAAGGTGCTATGTATTACAGAGGTAACGATGAGGGGAAGATCTATGCTGCCGTCTATTAACATGCACAAATCCAAGCAAGTGTATATTTGCTATCGCCAAGGCAGCTCTTGCACTGTGCAGTTTTAACTCCCCACAGGAGCAGGAGAATTAGCACTGCTGAAAGATTCATAATGCTAGTTTTAGAACAACTTTATAGCCCTGGTGCCAGCTCAGTTTAACTTATTCTTTAAGGACAGTGAATTTAATGCATTTATTAAATACTCTGACAATCTAGCGAAAGCCAGGGAAACTTCCTGCAACAAGGCAGTTAGCAGTAGCAATTATACTGTAAAAGGGCACTTATTCAGATCTCAGTAGAGAACAGTTATTCTCTGAAATGATATGGAATCACTGCCTGACCTGGACGTAATTTCCAACACACTGATGAAAAGTCAGAAATAGTCTTGGTATTATAGCAACATCACTTCAAGGAATTCATTAAAAACATAACAAACCTGTTTTATCAAGTAATTTCAAACACAGCAGACTATCAAATATCTGAAAATTAATTTTTATATTTTTACTTGAAGCTTGAAACTAGAGTTACTGTAATATAATTGCAAGTCCTTAAATATGTGTTTAGTGGCAGCTGCGGTGTGCTGACACAAAAAAACCTGAGCACAGCTGACTGGTATGCTGACTGTCATTGTGGCAAGTTACAGTCTGAGCTTTGTTTTGGAGGAATTACATTATCATCAACCACAACAAAAAAAAAAAAAAAGCAGCGAGCTGTGTAGACTAGTCACCAATGTTCAGTCTAGAAGAAGTGGTAAGAACAAGCTGCTACAAAAGGTGAGGAACCATTTTACAAGTAGCAGCAAAAGCTGCAGTCAAGAGAATTAGCAGAAAGCGCCCCGATTTCAGAAAATTCAATCAGCACTTTGTGATTGGTCCAACTTGTTACTGTAAACTGATGGCCTACTAAAATCAGTTTCACATTCATTGAGAAACTGGTCATCTGACACTTTTTTTCCTACCAAACAGCAAATGCTTCCCAAACAATCGCTTGTTCCTGCTCCTGCTAATGTCCTGGTACAGCTGGGAACTACAGAAACTGCTTCTTCATACAATGGGAAGAAAAGGACACTGCAGGAAGAACTATTTTTGCTGCATTTGCCTGCTACTGAGCCAGCCATGGACAAATGCAAACCCCAGATCTGATCCAATTCCCACAGATGCACCCTGTTCCAGAATAAATTGGATTTTACTCCAGTCATATGATTGGTTTAAGGTCTGGTTTTTGGATTCCTCACCCTAAGAAAAATGTAGGTAAAAAAAGAATCCAAACTGGACACAACCTGAAATTGGTGACCGGCAGATAGTTTCTCCATCCTTTTTTCCTAAATAGCAACAACAAACAAAACTAACACTGGGTTGGCGCTCAGTTCTGCTCTCTCCACAAAGGCCTTTTGAAGCTGCAAATGAAAGCTGGAGGTTAACAGGAAAAATAAGCACATTTGCAAATCAATTAATTTTCCCAGCATTTTTTATTTTATCTTACCTCATCTATGTAAGGTTTTACAAGCACTTGACCAACTAATGCCTCTGCATCTCGTGTTTTGTCAATTGTTGCGTAAGTGCGAAGACAGTGACGTATTATGTCAACGTTTGAAGTTTGAAGGCCTTCCAAGAGCAGCCCCTCCAGAGACTGCTGCAACATAGCTGTTATTCCAGCTATACGCTATGAAGAAAAACAAATCACAGTAATCAAAACCCAAAAGCAATGCCTTGCCATCACTGCTGAAGTGAATTCTTCCAGAAATAGCTAATTCAGCTTCCCATTTTCATTTGAAAGGTACACAAGTTTTGATAACTGTCAGCATTAAATGAACATTAACACAAGCTTAATGGGTTACTAATGCTATTTAACGCAATATTTACTGTAATAAGGTTAAAAAACAATTATTTTCCTTTATCCTGAAGAAATAGGTCAATAATTGTTCCTTGCTCAACTAGAATAGAATACCAGGTTGGAAGGGACCACAAGGATCATCTAGTCCAACCTCTATGTGTGATAACACACCAAAGATTCACAGTAAGTCACCAGGGATAACAACTATGGCATTTACCCCTCACTGTCAAAACCCAAAACGATAGCGTGTTTCTAGCACTACTTGTCAAATTACTGCAAACCAAAGACAGAGTGACACTGGAGAAAAAGCAAAGAAAGATTTAAAAAGACATGACATTAGATTCCTTCTGGCCTCTGTCAAACAGCTGCTTCAGTCAACATATATTCTCCCATTTGCTAACCATTTTTCCTCATCTTCTACAACATCTCTTTCACTAGATCCAATTCACTGCTACACTACCTGCAGATATACTTCTGACCCAAGATGGTTCCTTACACTTCTGCATTTGAAGCAAGTTCAGCAACACACATTACTTTAACTGCAGCTGAACTACCAATTTAATGGGGTTTTGGTTTTTTTTCCTCTGTATGCTATATTGTATCCATTAATCCTAAAATTACTGTTTAAATAGCCACAGAATTTGTTCTGAACATGCGAAGCCTGTAACTCAATTGCTGAAAAGTCACGAAAACTATGATCTGATGAACCTTAGCAACAGGGACAGGGCAGAAGCCCTGGCAAGCATCACTAAGGAAGCCAGAAGACAAAGCAGCAAAGGTTCTCCCACCATAAAAACCACCCTGTTGCTCACACTTCTGTTGTTACCCATGTTTGGTAACTCAGTCTTGTAAACTGCCCATGAATCAACATTGGACCACAGAAGTCTCGAGCTAAAATATGTCTATATTGCAAACAGACATACATACATAGTGGAAAACTGGAACTATGAACTACCTTGCTAGCTTGAAAGCCATCAAGAATGTCAGCTCCACGCTAATCAGCTTAAAGCATTATCCCATCTCCATATTCACATTATTCATACTATCTACCTTAAGTACCAGTCTTCATTTGTTCCCTATTTCCAATGAATAGACAGAACAAAAACCAAAAATCTGTCGATTCATCTTTTACAGTAGACAGTTACTACAAACAGTATATGAGGGAGATCAGCCTACCAGCCTGAACAGAGTTAGGTGACAAACTTCACCAAAAGACAAAGTTGAATATATTTAAGGCAGCCACTCTGTAGGCCTATTCCATTTATATTCTGGTTTGTACACTGCAGCTAGCAAAACCAGCATAAATCTCTAGAACTAGGCCTCAATATCAGCAAGCAGACAAACTGCAAGACACATTAGGCTGACAAAAATGTCTGTCGTATTTCATGCTCTCATTCTAAGTAATTTGTCCTAAAGAAGTTAGCAAACAAAGCATAAATCCTCAGAAGCAGCAATACTTATAGTCAACTTATAAAAATGACCTCTTGAAACTCATAAATTAATTCAATAAAACAATCTGTTTTCCAATTATATTAGTTTTGCTTGATCCTACAAATGTTAAGCTGGCTATGGTGCAATACTTACTGGTCTCACTTTGTCCAAAAGTGGCATTCCTTTGCTTTGAACTGCATGAAATTGTAGTTGATTAAATTCTGTGGCAATTCTCTCTAAAACCTGTCCAGTTAAAAGTGGGCTAGAAGAGAGATGATACAAAATGAGAATACACAGTTAGATCCTTTCAAATCAACTCACTTTCACCTGCAGCAGATAGATAATGCTCTCCCTCAGTTTTTATAGTTTAATCTAAATATTTGGAATTCTGATAGGTACCACTATTCCAATCACGCAGTAATAATCCAGAACAGACTACATGAGTAGAGTTGTTCTGCAGCTACTAAGATATGATGAGAGTGAAGCAGAAGCTGAGAGGAACATCAGAAGCTGCCTCAGCTGTATGAAGCAGTGTTTTCTATACGGTAGTGCTACTTACTGTCGCATGAAAAGGCAGCTTCACAGCTCATGCTGTAGTAAGTGCTCTTCACCATCCGGATTTGTTTCTTATTTTCCTTTTCTGTCATATGGTACACCTAATGACAGCTCTCTCTACAGAAACAAGTCCTACCCTTCTCAGGTCTATACAGTTCAAATAATTATCCAAGTTTTCAGCCACTCAAGCACAATCTTGCTTCAAAACTTGGTTCTGTCAACAGCCTTACCCTGACTGAAAACATTTGTGTACAATTTGTCCCTCTAGGTATCAACCTATTCATCTGTCTACCTCCCCCAACTCACTACCATATGATCCAGTGCATTAAACTGAAGAAACAGTCTCACACGCAAACAGGTTCATGAAATTGTCTTTTTCTTCCAGCATAATTTGCACTTTTATTCTAGTCAATTATTTCAAGCCCACGGGTGGTATATTGGTTCCAAAACTATCTGACAGGCATCTTTCATCCCTCAGAAAAGGCAGAGGGAGAAGACACTTTCCATGAAGTTGTAAAAAAACAAAACCTGGGGACCTTGACTTGATTTTGTAATGAACTTCCCTTCTACCAGAAGTATGACATGTGTGGCTTGCTTGCATCAGACAATTTGTACAGCAGTCCTTTCAGTTATACATATGCAAGGAAAACAAGAAAAGTTATTTCCCATTTTACTTGCAAATGATATTGAAATAAACTGTACTGTAAAGAGTATTTCAGACATGATAGGAGTAGTGACTTTCAAGGAAAAAAAACCTGCGTGCAAACTTGAAAAAGCACTCATTTACTGAAAGCTGTGAGCTGTAGTTGAACTTTGGAGGCCGAGTTACATGTTCTGTGAAGGACCAGTTTGCAGATGACTATAAACCTGAGAAAATACTAAAATAATAGTCTATTATTCCAGCAGTTATATTCCTGAAGATACATCCTAATATTTGTAAATTCATCTGCATCGATACCATGAAATAAAGTTAGTCCTATCCATGACAAACAAAACCAAACATCTACATTTTTTACCTGTTTCCCTCTAACGAGGACAATTCTTTAGTGCCTTGGGAATGCAGAATCTTCTCAATTTTCTCAACAGACTGAATAACATGAATAAGTCTCAGGACACACATCTGTAATTAAAGAAAGATTTTTCATATCTGACTCCAATCCTAATTTATATTACCTAACAACCCTGAGGATATTTTAAATTATTTTTTCGTTCTTTTTTTTTTTTCAGTGTTAAGTTCTGTCCCTCCATCTTAATACTTGAGTCATGTCTCCATTGAAGTATTGCTCACGAAAGTCCACAAAACCTACAATGTTCATCACAGATGCAGAACAGCTGTTCTTAGCCCTGATCTTTACCAAGCTGAGCACCAAGACAAATGTTACTTCCTCCCCCCATATAAAAATTAAACGGTATTTCAATTACACTCATAATAAACAAGTTTATATACTACTACAAGCAGAAACATGAGTAACTGTAATTTTAAAAAGCCAGCAATTGATGTTTTTTCACAAAGTAAAATATTTATGATCAACCTGACACTGTAAAAATTAAGTCTGTCAACCAAAACTTCAATTGCAATTTTCACAAGTGTAAAATCCTGCACAATGTGCATCTAGACAGCCTAAAACTTTTTAAATTTCATTTTCTCTAGGTTAATGGCAAAAATAAAATTTGCCCTCATGAGGATCTTTTCAAGGTAATCATTCGACCGTTGTACCTTTTTTCTTCTAATATCTTCCTGTTTAGTCATTCGGTCATCTACTGCCTGAATTCCTTCACTGACACATGACTTAAGACTCTGTGAGAGAGAAAGATAGTATGGAAAGTTCGTTTAAAAAACCTCAATTCAAAAATCTAAACTTAAAACAGGAGACAGATTAGTAAGACTATAGGACAAATAAAAGGTACAGTACATCAACTGTCCTCTAAGTGAAAAAAAAAACCAAGCCAGAAATAAGACTAAATAACTGAAAGCGTAACCTGCTCCTAAAGTACTGCCACAAGTACCATTATTTCTGCCATAAGTGTTCTTTTAGTACCTTACAGCGAAAAACTACTTTTCACTCAGAAAGAAGCAATAAAAATCAATACGATGTTATGTCTTGAAACTGAAGTTATGAATCAGATTTAAGTAGCATTTTTCATGAAATAAATATTTTTCTGTGCTAACTGTGAACCTATTTTCTGTTTTGGACATCAGGGCTAAGATATTTTGAAGGTACATTAATACAGAAAACATCCCTTTAAACCAGCTGCCAAGATGAACAAAAATTGCCTTTCACTAAATAAAAGTACGAAATAAATACTAAATAAAGAATAAAAATAAAAAATACTAAATTAAGTCACTGTGGAAGAGCCAGAATAAGACTGACCTTCAAAATAGTGATCTTTTATGGTTAAGCCACAGGACTGGACAACAGTGGGTCTGTGTTGCATCTTATTTACTACCATCTTTAAGTTACTTAAACATTAAAACAGTTTCAATATTTCACCCTATACTTGTCTTGCAAGAGGCATTCATTTATAACACTTAAGAAATAATTTCTCTCTTCTTTAAAAGGAACTATAAAAACATAAATTTACTGCTACAACTGCTTGAAAACACATCACCTCTCGCACTACTGCTCCAAGAAGTCAGTTTTCAGAGAAGTTTATTACAATAATAATTAACATGAATACAGACATTCTATATATCATACGAAAGCGAGCTGAGTTTTACCAAGCTGTGTATAGGACTGTTTTGAGCATACCATAACTTCTTCCCTTAACTGTCCCAAGGGTACTGAAAGCTGATTAAGGGCCTTGTCCATGCCAACCTAAAGAAATCAGCATAAAAACATTTATGACTACTTTTTATAAGTTTGTATGTGAACTACTTACAAAGTCTATCATTTTACAGATACTGAAAGAGAACTGAGAAATGACACCTCCTTTCCAGACTCCAGTTTTAAGTGCAATGCAAAAATATATTACCTGAAGTACAAGGTTAAAGATACCAGACTGCTTGTCACACAAAGACAAAAATGAATGAAAACTTCAACCTATGGAAATTTTTCTTCCAATAGAAATATTAAATCTCAGTCTTTGAACCTATATAATTGGAACTTGGATGAAATGGAGTAAAAGAAAAGGATACATAGGGGACAAGACATTTTAATATGAAAATTATTAAAATTCTTGGTCAAGTGGGTTTGGTTTTTTTAAGATATATTGACTGTATAGAAAATTTAAGGATTCCTAAAAGAATCCCTCAGAACAGCCTTGTTTTATCTTTGCTATTAAATTTTAATGATTTATTTCCTTCCATTTTACAAGTACCAACAGTTTAAAAGAAGTTTGCCTTGAGTCTAACTTCCTATTAATTTATTTTTTTATAAGACTAAAAGCATGTATCTAAAACATTTATTATGGGCCAACAGCAATTCTGTACGGTAGCTGTACTCTAATGTTCTTTCAGTTGCTCTCAGTGGAAGGGGTCACAGTTTAAGATGTGTTAAATGTAAAAATGCTAAAATAGATGCCACATACTTTTCATATGGAATAATAAAAATCATGTTAAGACATGTTAGGTCTGAATTACAAAGTACAACTTAATAAGACTTACTAGATTTGTTGAGAGATTAACAAAATCTGCATAGTCCTTATTTATGAGTTCTACCATGGCAGTTTTAAGGAGTTTGTAATAGAGCTCTAGATCTTCTCTGAGCTCTTCCAACTGCACGCGTTTCCTGCAGTCTGATACAAAGTGATCAACATCAAAATCCGGCTGAAAATAAAACAGGAAAAGAGAGGAGAATGTAAATAAAAAGTTCAAACCAAGAACACACCCCACCCTATCTCCAAAATAATTAATTTCATATGCCAGTGATCTGACCAAACTGAAGTACTGGGGAGCAAACAGGCTACCTAAAGGAGCAGTTTCCAGACTTCCAAAATCTTGGCCTTTAATCTCAAAAGCACGCAATGTTTTTGGGTCAGACTAGCTCTCCAAAATACAGGGTTGTGTATTCCCTGCATACGCTTAAGCAAAAAACCCAAACAAAAGTCGAAATAGAGTATTAAGAACTGCTTTACACTCTCCAAGTAACAAGGCCTGAGAACTGGTTATGTCTATCCGCAACTTGGCTTCAAAGCACGCAGAGTTTGATTTGGAGGAGGTATGGCCTGCCCTAGGAGGTGAGCTGCATCCAAAATACAGGGTTGTGTATTCCCTGCATACGCTTAAGCAAAAAACCCAAACAAAAGTCGAAATAGAGTATTAAGAACTGCTTTACACTCTCCAAGTAACAAGGCCTGAGAACTGGTTATGTCTATCCGCAACTTGGCTTCAAAGCACGCAGAGTTTGATTTGGAGGAGGTATGGCCTGCCCTAGGAGGTGAGCTGCAGCCCCCGGGCCGACCCAGAGCCACTCGGATCACCCGGCTGCAAAGCCGCGGCTCTCTCATCAGGCAGCCCCCTCTGCTCCGCCGCTCGGGCTCCATTTCAGCCTCAGACGCAAACCCTGCTCGAACACAACCAAGCCCTCGGCGCAAGCCGCCTGGCCTTGCCGACCGCCCAGATCCCCTTTCAGCGACACACTCACGGCTTCTCCGGGGGCCTCACCCCGGGAAAAGAGCCCTAGCGCAGCTGAACGATCCCGACCAAGGCTGCGGGCCCTTTCACTCCCCTGGGAACCAGCCACCCCACATCTCAGGCGACCACCCCCGGGGCACCCCGGCATCACAGCGCCCTTCTGCAGCCCTCGCCCACCTTCATGAACTCGTCCTTGTCAAAACACAGGTTCTCGGGGCCCCGCGGCAGGTTCATCT
>NW_010165574.1:122997-167236 GCF_000695765.1 Mesitornis unicolor | reverse complement strand
TCTGTGATTCTGTGATTCTGTGAACATCACTTAACATTAACCAAGCCAGATACTTGAAACTGAGATCTAATGGAGTCAACAAGTAGACCTGTAGTCTGTCTACAGTGAACACAAAATAATATGCAGCTATCTGGAGCCAGTAAATAGAGAAACTCTGGGAATAGGACTGAGCTACAAATTCCACCTTGCAGACTGTATGGCCAGGGTCTGGGTCAAAGGGAGGATGCTAAAATATACTTCAGTCTTCTACACAAAGCACAGTCATTAGGGATATGGCCCAGGAAATGTGTTGCAAATTAGATTCTCTCTTCTGCCTGCAAGGAATTAGGATCCACACCTTCATGGAGCAGAGTGAGTGAGTGTGTGTGTGTGTGTGTGTGTGTGTGTGTGTGTTTCACTTTCAAGCCATGGATTATTCTGAGATCTTTTTTTTAAACACTTCAGACCAAAACTTTACTGTACCTGAAAAGACTCAGAGGCTTAAGTTTAAGGTAAAAGATGGAATGGATTTTTTCTAATGATTCCTATGCTTCCTGTAAGTCTTATTTGTGCAATCTAATTAAAACAAATATGCTTCATCAAATATTTCATAATTACAGGTTACAAAATTATATACTTGGTTTTGATGATTGTTGTCAAGTACTTGAACTAACATTGTGTACTTGAACTTACCTTCTCCTTCTCAGGATCATCTGCAGTTCTACTGCTTGCTTTCAGTAAATTTGGAAAATCTGCTATCTTCTAATAAGGAAAAAATCCTGGAAATCTAGTATAATGTACTTCTCTGGTTATACAGATAATGACATCTTGCGTTACGTATGAACTGCTGGACAGAAGTGCTCTGCAGTGTCTCCCGCAGTCCCTCTTAGTCCAGACTAGGAAACTGTCTGGACCACAGCATAACCCTTAGGAAACCTAAGTTTTCTTCTCATGGAACCCAGTGAGTGGGTGGAACTTCAGATGTGTACACTGGGTCTTTCCTGAACATCTCATCCTAACATGTGGCCAAGTTCCACATCTGGAGTCAGCAGCTGGAAAATGTTCCCAACACCCACAGCTTACACATAGTCTTTGAGAACAGAAACTCTTCCTGTTTTCCTGCAACAAATATTGACTGAGATCCTGATGCAACTGTTCCAGTTTTAATAGGCAGCGAATCAGATTCATAGAACCTAATCTGATTTTTGGTGGGATAATGACAACCTGACTCCAATAGAAGCTGAGGTCACTCAAGGCTGCGCACACTAGAATCTGAGAACAGATTTTGAAGACAGTCTAAGGGCAAATTAAAAAAAAACAAAAAACAAAACAATCCAAAAACTGCACAAGAGATTTACTGGTAGTTTAAACCAACTCAGTAAAATAAATTCATTTTTGATGCTAATAAAAATTCTGGCTGAATTTTGAATAGAAATATGTATGATTTTCGAAAGACTGAATACCCCCAAACTGTTACTCAGTTTGCAAGTGCCAAAGAACTGTTTCTAAACATACTACACTATGTTGCATGGAAAGGGTAAATTAGCTCCTTTGTTTTATGCTTATAATAGATAAATGGTATTTCCTCTCCTGTATCCAACTGATAGATCAGGTCAGACAAATGATTCACCCCTCTGACATATACTAAGTCTTTTCAAAATTTGGTATGTTGATCAGTTGCCTCTGTTCAAAATTTGTTCCCTCTTTAAATTCTCTATAGAGAGCAAATAAATTTTCCCTGATTGCAGATCACTTCAAAGAGTTTTGGTCTTTTCATTTTTTTTTAATGGAAGAGGAGTCAAGAAAAGAAAAGATAAGACGTTCTTCACCAGGCAGGATTTCCCAGGTTCCCCCAGGTTCAATTAAAAGCCATTTTAGTAGCAGCTGATAGATTTCTGCCAACAAAAGTGGCTTGGAAGAAAATAATGTTTAAATGCTTCATTATACTTATGCAGAACTTCAGTTTTCCTCTCTTTCTCTTTTGAATCAGATGATTAGAGTGACGGGGTGACAACAGTAAGAGTGCCATCACCTACATATGTTTGCTTGCATTTTGAAATATGGTTGCATCCTGACTGATTTGCAGCGGTAAGCAACAGTTTGGAAATCTGATTGCAAGCTCACAGTCACAGAAGTCAGTAATTACTATCTCCACAAATATCTATTGTTTAAATCACTTGTTTTAATACAGATTAGATTAGTATTAAAGTTATAAGATTGGTATGAGAGACATGATAAATGCAGTCATGACAGAAAACAATTTTTAATTTAGTATACCCTATCAATCTAGATAGCCCATGAATATTTACCATTAATTCAGTAGGCTGGAACAGAGGGGAAAAAAAGAACAAAAAATAGAGGGTTTGACCTAAACAAGGACTGAAGAAAAAAGAGAATTATCAGCAGTTTTACTGAGAACAGATTTTGCAAAAATGTGAACTGGCAACAGACGGGGAAGTACATTTGGGGTACCACTATAAAAAAAAGCCTTTAAAAAAACGGAATAACAAGCAAAAATAGTAGCAAATCTTAACATGTACTTCTCTTTGCAGGATTTACCAGTCTGATTACACTTAAATGAGTAACTTCAAAGGCTGAAATAAAATCATCTATGGAAATTCAAAACAAACCTATTTGATCACATCATACTTCACAGCAGGGATACAATTTGCAGGGGCTGAGTGAGGGTAAGTTTAAGCTAAAACAGGTTGTGTGTGCAATGAACCAAACTAAATGGTTTATATAAAAGAAATGTTGTTTCCATTAATTTTTCTGGTAATCCTATTAAAAATGCCACCTGTCCAGAATAGAATTGTCCAGATTTTAATTCTTTTTCATATCTCAGTGCTCAAACACAAGACAGAGAAGGTATCATCTTATAGCTATTAAAATATGGCACAAAATGTCTTATTCTGAAATCTTCATTACTGCAGCAGTTTCTCCAGCTCTGTTTCAATGTCTGGCTATTGTAGATTTACTTTTCCTTTCATTGTGCTCAAAGAACTGATTTTTCTGATAAAAAAGAACTTTTTTTTCAAAGGATATGTCATATTTCCAACCTCTCTCTCCCTAATATGTTTCTAGTCTACAATACTTAAAATTCACATACATTAAGTAAACATAATATGAAATGCACCTTTTGAAATTCCACCACCCGCCCTCCAAAATCCTCTGTAACAACTCTGAACAGGAACTTAACTTTGAATACCAGCAGAGATGAAATGGTGCCATAATCAGCATAAGTGCATGTGGACTATTCACCTAGATCAAACACTTTGGTTATATACTCAATTAAATTTAAATCCCATTATATAATGTGTACCAGCCTCATTTTATGCAATTCCCTAATTTAATGGCTTGGTATTAGCCTTTTTCCTTTTTGCACACATGGACTAATTTTCACGGTGCTCAGTCCCTTTGGGAAGTAGGTCATTAAAGTCAACTGGATGGAGACAGAAACTTAATACCTAAACAGTGTTGTAGAAGGGTCAGAGACACAATAGTAATGTAAAGCTGTTCCTCACTTATCCTTCTTTGTAATATTTATTAAATTCCTCCCTCATATAAATATTGCTTACTAATCTCAATGATCACAAAGTAGAAGAATCAAGAAAGCTATCAACCTGTTATAATTTAATTTGGGAAAACAAACAAAAAATCTTAATAAAAAAAATCACAAATATAATACTATTTAGCTGTTGAGACAATACTTGTTTTACACTGAAAAAGTAGAATCACAATATCCATATTACCTTTCTCAATGTGCATTCTTTTTGTCTCATGTCCCACGTCATGACCAGCCAGATCACCCTCCTTAGGTCCAGGCAGGACATTAGGCGACAAACCCATCAGCATTTGGTTCATAGATAGCCCATTCTGATGGACAGCTGCCAGACACAAGTGGAGGCAGAAAGAAAATCAGCCGTCATATTAACAATACACTTTTGTACTTAGTTTGCATAGTCTTCCTCTTAATTACACAAGAATTCTAACAATTACAAAGTTACTTAGTTAGTGCTATCAGTATCCACACAGCAGGAGACATTCTTCCTGTCACTTCTGGTTTAAAACAATTCATTTTAAAAAGAAAACGTCAGTATCTTTGGACAAAGTTGGATATTTACAAACACTTCCTTGTTTATTTAACAAGAACTGAAACGCAAAATGAAGCAATCCAGAAAAGAACAGAAGGTTCTATGTGAGATATTTACTGACTTTTAAAAATTATTTTTATTCGTGCAAAACTCTTGTATATTAGCATTCTAAATATGCAGTCCTTAACTTCCTTAAATAAAGCATTGTGGCCTTCCAGGTGATAAACACTGTTTTTCATATAGCCCATCATATAGCTTGAAAAGCTGCTTCCAATAGTTCTCAGACTGCCCTAATTCTCAAACATATCTCAGAAACCCATATAAGGTGTTTAAACCCCTATGCTTTTAACCTGAAAAACTGTATTTGCAAGAGTCTTATGCCATTTTCAGTAAAGCATTCTTTCATATGTAACCCACATTTCTGTAGTAGTCGTCTTACTCTTCCTGGGACCACAAAAGCAGATGTACTTCAGAATCAGGTGTGATGTTAACAAATCAGTTAGGAGAGAAAAGAGCTATTTTATAAATAAAGAAGTTACTGAAGTGATCCAGTATTTAAGGAACTCTGCTATATTTACACTGGAAGAAAAATGTGCACTCCTCTCTCCTGGTAAGTAAGCAGTGTAAGCTGAACAGTACTATTTCTTAAAAAAAAAAAAAGTATCAATTTATTTGTTTTTATTTAGAGAACAATGGAAAAAGTCCTCAATAGTTGTAAAAAATTATAATATTCAATCAATTAAAAAAAATAAAATCCAAGGGTTTGGGTTTTTTTGCGGAACTTTAGTAATGAAAAGTATATGGATTGCCAGTTTAATCTGCATTCTTGAATCGTCCAAGTGGTAAGAAAACAGAATTTTCAGCTAGTCATGGTCAGGCTTCATTTATTTTCTTTGTTAAGTCATTTTTCATCACATAGCAATGAAAGATCTTTCATCTGAAGGTCAATGAAGAGTCAGCTTCCTGAGTCTGCGGAGAGCCTGAAAGGAAGCAGTCTAAAAGACACGTTTCTATATCTAATCAACACAACTACATATTTCATATTATTTCACGGCCTTCAATTTGTGTGCCAAATCCTCCAGGTTCACCTACTGACAAATTTCACCCTGGAAAAATGCCTTAAAAGCACAAAAATCCGCAACGGAACAATAATAAAAGGAACGGACAAGTGTAATAAGAGTTTAAGTTAATATCTATTAAACAATATTTGTTTAAAACCTTAATTTCCAGGCTGTTGCACTGGAATATCATAGAATCCCAAGTCTTTCCCATGTCGTGTACATCCTGTACATGGAGCTTTGATAACAATGGTATCACTCTGAGACACCATGGTTTAACTTCACTCTACCCCTTGTGAGCTATGATGTGATAATACTCTCTGTATCATCTTTCTCACCATCACAATTTTTTATATTTAAAAAATGTATAAAGTATGCATATTTTATAATTGATTTAACCTAATTCTTCTCTTTACCAAGCAATTCTACCATGTAAAATGTTACTTATGAAGTCAGATTCAATTTAGAAATCAAACCAGAGTAACCAGATTAAATAAAACTCAATTTCTTTTAAAAATGTTTACACTATATGTTCAGTTCTAAAACTAATCTAGCAAATTGCTTCCCGCCTGCAATTCTGTTATTTCATAGCTCATATCTTTATGTTTAATATGACATGATGGCAGTTTATATCAGTACCCGTTAATGTAGCATCAGATATTATGATACTGTAAACTGGGGAACATAATGTCGGGAGATAGTTATTGCAGCTGAACTTCCGAACATGATACATATGAGATCTATTTAAGATGAGGACATTTTGATTAGAAAAACCAGCTGCACCTAATCAAATTTAAAGTGGTGACAAGGAGAAGAATGTGACCTACGGATTCTGTCTGAAGAGCTCTCGGTCCGTGCAGGAGAGCTGGACACACTGCTGCTACGATGAGAGGATGGATGGCTGCCAGGTCTTCGGCCCTCTTCAAGGGAAGGAGCAGGAGAAGGGCTGTCTGGAACACGTTCCTACACCCCGTGAAAAAAATAATTGTGAAAAGAGACAACGTTAAACTAAATATCTGTTTCCAAACGTCACTTCCCTAAACTGTATAGCCCGCCGAAATTACAACCT
Source organism: Mesitornis unicolor (assembly GCF_000695765.1). Taxonomy (NCBI): domain Eukaryota; kingdom Metazoa; phylum Chordata; class Aves; order Mesitornithiformes; family Mesitornithidae; genus Mesitornis; species Mesitornis unicolor. The sequence goes on along the minus strand of NW_010165574.1, from coordinate 161,036 downwards.
ATTTTTTCCTCTATTGAGGTGTCCAGTATTTGCAGAGTATGCTCAAATGAAACAGCAATTTTAGGATACTAGAACTTACATTTTAGTATGAAATTTGAGTGCTGCTCATCCTGTCAGGCTTTTAAATTGCCTTCTGGACTCCTAATAAAAATAAGCTTTTGGAGTTTTTTTTAGTTGTTCCCCCCCCCCTCCCCCCACTTCTATCAGCATGCTGTTGAATTGGAAATATACATTCTGACTTACTGTACTTTTGCAAATAAGGACCAGACACTGCTGTTTTAGCCTATGCTGAATTTTACTCCATATCTTAATTTCAAAGGGGCTTCTTCAACAATGAGCTCCTACAGAACTGCTAGAGATCATGAAGAAAATAAAATTTTCCTACTGAACCTATACCTGTAACATGGGTGACGAAAGTCCAAATATCTGTTTACACTATGAAGCACAAACCTAAATGAACTACATTTTTTGGAAGTGTGTTTTTCATCATTGGCCACATCACTACTTAAAAACAGGGAAAAAGATCCATTCATGTTTGTCTGTCCAGGGGGAAGCCTGGCATGGTAGGCAGGAGGAGCTACAATGCACTTCAAGATGTTTCTTGGCTTTCAACATTTGAGCATGAGGACTGTTACAGTCTGAACTGCACTTCTGCTATGTGAGAGCCATCAATATGTAGCAGATAAATGTATCTAATACTTACACAGAACTTTGACAGAAACTATAAACAAAGAGAGCTGAGTGCAGAATAGTCCTTTCTAGAAAATTCTCTGTCTTTCCCTGCAGTTTTCTTTTTGCTGCTAATAGCTCACAAGTCTTTATGTCATTGCTAAAATATGTGTGAGTTAGGTTGGTTTCATCAAACAGTGATAACAGTAAATAGTTCCTGTAATGGCAATCTATTGGACGGACTGGAAAAGTTAAACTAGGTGTTTTTTTGGTTGTTGGGTCTTTTTTTTCCTTTTGAAAATTGAAATCCTGACACCATATGAAAAGAATGAACCTAAACCAAAAACAACAACCAAGCAAACAACTGCATACACTTAACTCACTGACAGCTTTTGGTAATGAGATAATACAATCAGTATGTGTTTAATAACACATATGAAACCTTGCTGCTGCAAATGCCTGAAAGTTTTCCTGAAAAGAGCATTGTGTTCCTCATACCACAAGCTTGTTTTTGCAGCAGGCATTATTTTTCATGCACAGTAGCTAGGTGAATATTTGTTTTGCTGAATGCATGCCTACGAAACTTAGCAACATGACCATCTATAGTAATCAATAATTTGTTCCAGGTAAGCTTTATAATAAATATTTGCTAATCTTGAGATTCTGATTCCAAAAGGATTCAATGGGCCTATTGATGGAGCGGGAGAAGACCTCTCAGAGCAGTGTTTCAAGACATTTAAGTGGGTTCCACTTTAATAGTCTCGGGTTTTTAAGTCAAAAACATTGATGAGGGTAGTTTAACTGCATCATAGCTCTAGGCTTATTATGACTTTGATTGTGTTTATTTGCCCATGAACGGAGTATTCAAGAGGAGGATTATAATGGAGATGTTTTCAGAATGTAGAAGATTTATTTCTTTAGATTTAGGAGGATTTAAGCATGCATAGCATACAGATTTGGTATAAATTGGAACACGCTATATTTAATCATTCATTTAATATATAATTTCACTGTTTGGCATACAATGTATTGTTCTTAGAAGGGTTTCATTAAAATGAAATCCAGTGAGCACATAAGATTTGAATACAGAGCTGCAGAGTAAATTAATTTATTTAAACAGCTTAATTTGTTTATCCTATTTATTTATGTGTGCTTTTACAGCACATATTATGAGACAGAGAGAGCAAAAGGAATCCACAGGACAACAAAATATAATTACAGCACAAACAAAACAGATAATGAGTTTTATTCACATAAAATACAACACAGCGGACAAACTCTATGAGAAAACGATATATACTGGCTTTATCAATTCATTTGCAAAGTACCCTTTAACCCTAAAAAAACATGTGATTGAACTGTGCAGAAATGGAAAATAAATTAATTTAATACCTAATTTTTTTTTATATCCTTGCTTCATAATTCCACAATCAATAATACAGTCTATAGCAATTTTTTGTCTTTATCAAAACTAGGATAAATGGAAATGCTACTAACAGTGAATTTAAATACTCTGTAGCTCTAAAAAGTCATAGTGATAAACTAATGGTGCTGGAATATCAATATAAGCTGTCTTTCATAATAGAGATTATGTGTAGAAAAGATGGATTTTGTCTGTGGTAAAGTATTAACTTCAGACTTCACCTAAAAATTTTTCAAAAAGGGAAACGTGAAAAACATGTTCAGTAGATAACTCGGATGACGATAACTATTTTGTAACTTCTGCAAAATGCCACTTTTGTGCATTACACAGCAAAGAAACAGAATTTATTGTGTTACAATCCTGGCAATAGAAATCACCTAGGATACTGTCCACAGTCCAGTATTTTTCCTAAAAACTGTCCACTCCCAGGACAAACTCAATTTCACTTAATTAAAGGTATCTCTAGAGAACTTCATGTTGGCTTGTATTGTAATTAAGCTCATTGTCTTCAGAAAAACAAATAAGTAAAATCTGAGTGACTTTGCCTTGTGAAAATTAAGTATGAGGAGGCAACTGTGCAGGGTTCACTTGAAAATCAACACTTCTGAATCTAAGTAATCTAAACGCAGTTTTGACACATGAGCTAGAGATGAAACTTCAGATAACTGTATCTAGGATGCCAAATGAAGAGGCCCACCTTGGAGGTCAGTGTCTCCTATTTCAGTCAATTGAGATATAGACAATAAAGCCAATGGAGCCTCCTCCAAAACCATATACCTATGGCTCAATTCAGCTGCTCATATTTGAGCCATTTGAGCCACTGAAGGGTTTTGATATGTCCACACCAGATTGACAGACAGGCCCTACAAAAGATCTGCTGCCTTCAGGAGTGGCAGCAGGATGCCAAAAACATTATCCTTGCACTTACTGGCTGATAAGCTGAATAGCTCCAAAAACTCTATTGACCATATTTACTAGAAAAGAAGAAATACAGAATTATTTATCACTTGTAATACATAATCCTCACTAGGCACCTTTTTTCTCCATTTTTTGCCTCCCTATTTGCTTCTACAGGGAATCACTAGTAAAAAGTAATGTTAGCAATTTAGGACCTATGTAGCAATTTAACATGTGGTCAACCAACTTTTCAAAATTGTTAAGAATTTCAACCAGGCGTAAAAACCAGAGGCTATACTAAACAATGGACAACACACTCTTAAGGGCCATATTTGGAGCATTTCTTATTTTAGTGCTCTTCACAATCTGATTCAAATCAGAAATCCTATGAAATTAAGAACCTGACATTTAATAACTCTCTCAAGAATGTTCCTACAGTATATAAAACTTTCACTTCTGGGAGCTGCAGTGCCCTTTCCGGTACTCTTACTCCACTAACAGTATAAGTTACATACCTCAATATCAAGCCCATTTCACAAATAACAGAATTTTTCCTGTGACACTAGGGTTCTTTTTTTTTTTTAATCTAGTAAAAAATAGGTAAAAGAATTTGTCAGAGACTTATAATACTGAAGTTGTCACTAGAATTAGAAGCCACTCCAGTTTTGTTCCAGAATACCACATATCACCTACAACATAACAGTGTCTTAAGTTTCTCAATGTAAAACAGAAGTGTCTTGATGTACTTATGAAGATTTTTGTACATTTTTCAAACAACTGTTGGAATAGATAAAGGCCATACTGTAAGATCTCATTCCAAAAGTTCCTTTTAAGTAACTTCCTAGAAAGATTTATCTTCATATATCAGTAATGGTATCCAGAAGACCATAAATGCTTTCTTCTCTATGTAATATATGTCTTTTTCTCCTTACCAGGTCACAAAGGTACTTTATTCAATATTAATCTCTTTTTTGCCTCCTTTCTGTTCCAACAGCATGGGTTTTTTCTTGTTTGAAAACTGCCTCATTACCAAAAGTCTTACTCAAAAATATACCAAGATGTACACTTGATGCAGTTCAGCTGTTGGTCCCTATATCGCTATCCAAGATAAGACATCTCAGGTAGTATTTCTAGGATTAATCCTTCTGCTTCTGAGAAGATAGACAAGGATGTGGTATCTTCTAGGTTCTCACCACCTCAGTCTTTGGACAAACATTTTTGGCCATTCCTTTTCTTAGTGACAAAATTCCAGAATCTTTCTGACAAAGTTTGAATATGCCTACTTCCAATAACCAACTGGTTATGCATGTATTGCCTTCATCTCCTGTGTATTTCTCTCCTACAGAAATTTTCATTCTCAGCTTTTTCCTTTGTTCTAGTTTGCATGTCCATAAGACTCATCTCTTGGGCTTAGTCATCCTTTAATTTTAGTCATGGACCGAGCTCTAGGCATGCAAACAAGTATAGCTGTAGAGGTATATTGCTATTAAAACTATTCAGCTGTCTTCATGCTCTTCAGTGTAGAACTCATTTAACAAAGTTTGTGCTTTATGTCATTGAAGTGCAGAGGATAAAATAACTTATTTTTGGCATCGTACTTCTCAGTAGTTTAAGTAACTTAATACTGGGGAAAGGATATATGACATACACGGTTTTGTACACTACTGATTTTAAAATTTTAATTTTAATCAGGAATAGTTTATAATATGCTGACCTTTCTGGGAAGGTATCTGGCTTCCAATCCTTTTTGTGCTAGAGTTATAATAAGTTCTATCACAATAAGCAAAACATAAGACTTCTTACTTTTCAGTTCCTCACTTTTGAACTTGTGTGAGAAGTATTCTAGGAATTGCCTTCTTGTAAATTGGCATACTTTTTTTTGACATTGTATTAGTTGAATGAGTGTCAGAAATTAATTACTTGGGTATCTCTTGTATTCTCTGAAAACAGGATGTTTTGCTTTTACAGTTTCATTTTTCCTTCAGCTTTAGCCTAAAATGCTCTGAGACTCCAAATTAATGTTTAGTCCTAAGAATCACAAGATGAATTGGGCTAATAATTATTTCCTAAATTCCTCAATCACTACTATAAAATGCGTGTTATCAAACTGACTGAATGCTATAAATTTTCATTTCTATTACCTTATTTGCATACTATCACTAGGTTGCTCAAGACCTTGCTAACTTCTTACTGATGCACATCATCTTCCTCACCCTGTTCTTATAGACGTGTTTCTAATCCAAATCAAAATTCAGGAGTTCAAATGTTTTGTGCTGTCATTAATTGCGCTAGTGTTTTAAATAGTGGATCTACCTCTTATGAAGAACTTAATCATTAAATGTGCATAAGAATTTTTCTTATCGCTTTCTGAATGTCTTGAACTTATTTCTCTTTTGGACCAATTTAAGCTAATTTGATTTGCGTTTTAGTTTTACCTCTGCAATTTTTCATTGATTGTACACTGCTGTTCCCATCACAATACTGGTAACTGACAGCATAAAATGTAGAAGGAGATCAACAGACAAGATGACTATGGATTCGCTTGATTTTTATTGCCCTGTTTAGTATAGGATTATCGGGAATAGCAGCAGCAGTTAGCTGACAAGGAGTCCAAATCAGGGACTTCGAAGTAATCCTTTAACTGTACTTCAACAACAGAAAACCAAATTCTTTGAAATCATGGGCAGTTCACGAAGTACAGTGACCTAGCCAGGAAGTGAGTTTCACAGGATCGGGCCATTACAGAGATTAAATGCAAACAAGCAAATAAACAAATAAAGAAAAGCAGGTGATGATCAATATCAAGAACCTGGCTCTTCTGACAAACCTTGGGCAGCATCCAAGGTGTGGACTGTTTCGAATCCAGCTTAAGAAGCAGCAGTGGGAATTCACCCCTCAAAGTCAATCCAAAGCATACATCCAGCCAAACACCAAGAATTCATCTGACTAAATGTTGTTGTCTACAGTACAAATGTCTACATCTGAGCTAGTCACCTTAGGCTCATTTTTCACCCATACATTCACATTCCCAACGTACAACTCACCTTACTCTAAAGTAGCTATCTAAAAAAGGTTCAATGAATTATTCTCTCGAAGACAGCAAAATTAATCCCATCCATTGTACCTGGCCTCATGGCCATTTTGTATTGAATTAATCTTAAACCACATACATAGTTCCCTGTTACACATGTGAATATGCAAATTGTCAAACAGAAAAATTTGTACTACCTTCTCTGTGTCGTGTGTTATCTGCTGATATCTATTTTACATGACACAAATTAATTCATATAAGCATATGGCTGCTATTAGCTTCAAACTGCTCCTCAGAAACATGCCTGTTAAAACAGATCATAGGAGCCCATATTATTAAAAAAAAGTAAACATCCTCTAAGCTCATTATAAAAAACTGTATTAAAAGTTAAAATAAATAGATTCCATCATATAGACAAAACTAATTAATGAAGTGGGACACAGTGTCCTCTAATATAAAGATAATTAAGCCGTAATAAGGGAATTCAGCTACACTTTGACCTAAGACCTTCTCACACTAAAGGTAGAAACAGCAGTAAGTGTACCTATTCATATTTATATTAACATTAATAAATAAAATAAAAAAGTTATTCTGACTAACCTGGAGATTTTCCCTGTTATGTACAAGTTCATACCAATAATATTAATATATCATATTTTCTGCAGTCATGATAAAAAAGAAAATTGAATGTTAATTTGGTTTATAATATTAACTTCATAAGTATATTAGAATTTTCATGTTTGCTTTCCCAATATGTAAGAGTAGATGTTTTAGGAGCTGATAAATAGTCTTATCTTTATTCCAGTGTATTTATGGTAATTACTTCTCACTATTTAAACGGTTTGTATTAAATCAAATTTCTCCTTACACTAAGAAGAAAACTTTATTTTACTTCATGTATCAGATAATGAGGAAATAGTTTCACCCTTCATGCACTTGTGTATGGTATATTTTTCTACACACTCAAGAAAATCACTACTTCAAAGTAATGTCAGAATTTCTGTTTTGAATGCACAGTTGTCTCTAGGAATAATAGGTTATCTGAAAAGTTGGGCGTTTTTCAGGTTAGGCATTCAAAAAGGGCATTTCTGTCAATCTGAGATATCATTAATTTTGGTCTCACTTCCTTCTGTACAATGGGTATAGCATACCCAGCCTTGCAGGAATGGCACATATATGTATCTACCACTGTTTCCATAATACATTTCCTGTAAGGCACAGAAGTGTTCATAGAAAACTTCTGCATTCAACACAGGATTCAGGTAATGTATGTTAAATAACACTGGGTCAAACACTGCTTCTAAAAAATTCAAATAGGGAATAACCAACCATTCACTGAATGAGGCAGTGGCTCTGCGGAAATATACAGTATGTGATGGAGAACTTAAAATTGCACCATGCCACATGGATAGAATGCTGTCAAAATTAAGGTTGTAGAGGCATTCTGGTATTTCCTAATTTTAGTGTCATGTCTTTTGAACTTCAGTGACAGTCCTTTAACATAGGCTTTGGATATAATTTTACTCAATGCATGAAGACATTAACATCTGACAGATTGACAATTATGGCAGTTTTCTCAAGTTTGTGGTAGAGGAAAATTCCACTTATTGGTAATAACAATGAAGTGGAAGGTTTTTCTGTCTCGGATGTCTAATTGGACTTTCAAGGTGCTTCCTATGGCCCCTGTCTTAACAGGAAAGTGTGCCAGACAATTTCGAGAAATCATTTTTCTAATCCTATTAAAAAAAGTAATAATTTCTATAACTGGAAAGAATTTATCAGTTAACTTTTCCATATTGAAATGTCTTATGATGGTCAATATCTTTTGGTATTAAAACTCTGCACTCAAGATAGCTCACACAGCAGTCACAGAAGACTTAAGATGAAGCTTCTACACTCACTTTCTTTGCTGCCCACCCCCTGCATGAAGTGAATTTGCCAATTTTCCTTTTAGAGTTCATTTCCTTTCAGGTCCACTCTCTGAACTTGCTCACCACCACTCTGACATGAGACATTTAAATGTACTCTCTTCTCTCTTTTCTGTATGGCAGTGTCCTATTTCTTCTCTTTGATTTGGTAACAATCAGAGGTGAAAAATATAGGAAAATTAAATTACATCAGTAGGAACACATACATATTGCCGATGGAAAATTAAAAAGTGGTTGAACATTAAAATAAAATTTCATGTCAGAATAATCCTATAAACAGAGATATTAAAAAAACAACCTGTTGGCAGCTTCCTTGGTTAAATAAATTAATAGTAAATTTCTGCTATTGAAGAACAGGAAGATATAACCTTTTAAAAAAGTATAACATAACCAGTGTTGTGATATATTTAGAGAATTAGCAAAATATAGTCTCACATATTTAATATGCACTGGAAAACTACCATGCCACTTGTCAACTTTTCAGCTGTAGTTATTGGTTTCTTCTGCTTTATTCTTAATTATTTCTGTAAGTATTAGTAACATTATATGGATAAAGTACAATTTTTGGTTTTAGCATGCTCTTCTGGTTTAACAGTTACAATGCAGAATTATTTCCAGTTGCTATTAGTATGAGGCATGTCCTTTATATTTTCATATATCTTTCCGCTGAGTGAAAAAAATTGATGTAGTGAAACTGCTAACAAGCTGAGCCTTTGAAACCATGGGCAGGTGATGAAAGCCACCTCATGTCTAAAGCATCCCCAGGTCACAGCTGTCACACTGACTGCAATTCATTGCTGTCACAATCTGCTGTCCCTGCTTGTTGTTGCTCTCCTCTTATTCATCCAACTCATATATCTAAACATTCCATTACAAAAAGACATCTAATGTTTGTCTCATGTTCGAAAGGGCACAACACTCCTCTGAAATATAATTCTGAAGATTTCAGAGCTCAGAGTTCACTGCCAAACAAACCTAAGGTGTTGCTTTGTAAGGCTTCCCTTGTAATTTTGTCTTTGTCTCATCTCCTGAACACAGTAGGATAAAATGTTTGGTTAGTACATTATCTCAGCTTTATTCCTACTTCTTATCATGAAGAAATGAAATATTGCCCAGTAATAGAAAGGCATTTCAAGCTTTGTGAGTTTAAAGGTAACAGCACTAACTGTGAACATGGTGAATTGGAAGGAAAGGTCAGCAAGTCATCTACTGTGGCACTGTTCACAAAGTTAATTCTTCTGTCCAAGGAACCAGGTTGTTTATAATTTGAAGATTCAGATTTTCTAAGACTTAATTTTGTTCTTTGTTACTTAACTAGATAAGGTTACTATTGATTTACTTTTCAAAATAGAAATTTCTCATAGATCTCTTAACTTTCAAGCAGAGCTTAAACTTGTAAACATCTTGTACTCTAATTTCAAATCTACATTGTCATTTCAGGTTGCAGCTATGAGGTCTAAGATCAGTGATTCACAAACTTTTCAAATCAGCTTGTGATAACGCTGTCACCAAGAAAAAATATTTAAGTAAAATCAGGGTTAAAAGAATGAGCTAGAAGATAATTAAAACAAAAGTTAAAAAAGTCTAAAAATGTAGCAGTAAAAGAAGGAAGATGTGATTCTTATAACAAACAGTTTTGTGAAAGAGTAACTGCACTATTTATCCATTCCTGTAAAAATAAAGAAACTGAGGTTTGGCCTTCTCACATTTATTCTCTAAGATATTTATTTTTATTGTAGTGTAAGTTATTATTCATAATCTTTACACTGCCAGTGCAAGGTTCAAAAAGTATGCTGATTAGAGAGTTTCCTGCTCAACTACTCAGTGCATATAATTCAATGGACACTAAAATCACAGTGTCTGACTATGCCTAGTAAGGAACAGGTAAACTGCCAGTGACATTATGTCCATGTTCATGGGAAGAAAATCCCCCTAACAATGATCTCATGCTTTTATGTTGCTGGGGTTTATGTTTCAATCCTGTTCAGTATTAAAAAATAGGAACATAATTACTTGGCTATGCTATCTCTATCCACATGACCCTATTCATCTGCCATAGGCAAAAACAGAGGACATAAATCTAGATGTATGTTGTACCACAAAGCAGCTGAAGGAAAGAGTAGGAAAGTCCTGTAAGAGAAAGTTTCTGAGCCCATAAAGTATTATTGAGAAAAATATGTGTGGCAAGCTTTTACATTTAGAAGTGAGTTCTGGATGACAGATTAACACCTGTGTTTATGTATTTACCTGCCTTACAAATATATTGTGGACAATATGTTACAGGTCTTGACTGAAGAAGTCACGGCAGCACTTGGGTAGTGTCTCCATTGGGTTCTACTTAAATGTCCCAAAACTCTAACTTAATCATGCAGACTTAAAAAAAACCCTGCATATTTCACCCTTTAGTGAGCACAACTTTCTAAATAGATCTTAGGTTTATTTGGCCATTTAAAAACACTTCATTGTAAATCCACATCTTTTTAATTTATGGTTATGTACAAACCAGATGTGAACATGAAATCTAGTTTGTTAAATAACTTCCACAACATGTTATGCCAGGAGCTGCACAAAAGTTGGCAGCTATGCTGAAGATTTTATTAGTGTGAATACGGGATAGTTGAATTTTCAGAAATGACAGATATAAATGGTGTAGATTATTAATACAAACAAATGCTTAAATAAGCAAGATTTGGAAGTTTCAAAGTGTTGCTAAAATGTTTTAGAGAAACAAAAGAGCTACATCCAAAATCTTAACCCAGAATATAATGAAATATCTTTCCAACTAGGTGAGCTACAAGAACGAGCTTGCTAAGAAGTTAAGGAGCTCTGTGATAAGGAAAATCTTCTGGTGTGGCAGTGACTATGGTTAAAATAATATATATAGTTACACGATGACAGAGACTCCCTTTCATATTCCTGCAACCTACTAGACACATTTAGATCAGAGGAGACAGAAGTACTTCTCAGTTAAGTGTTTTCTGGATCCAGCAACGTTCCCATAATGGGTTGAGATATGTGAACACACCAGGACCTGCTTTCCACAAAAGGTAACCTTTTTTACATAGCCTAGGAGCTATGTTGTACTTCAAATGTACCTGATTTTGGTTTACTTGGGGAAAAAGATCAGGAGTCAGATTGGGGTATGCTCCCATAGACATATTTAAATGTAGGCCACAGTAACTTACACAACCTTAATAGCTAGAGCTATCTTGTAGATCAACTTTACAAGCTAGAAGTCAGCTTGTCAAAGTTTAGAAACAGAGGGTTACCAATGCTTGTGAAGGTCAAATTTTGTACTCTTACATATGAAATAAAAGTAGCTCACAGAAAATGAAGGAAGGGAAAATAGCAGGAAAAGTAGTGAAAACAAGGTTTTGTTGCCATAGTAGTTCATACTTGACAGGTGTCATATTAGCATTTGCTCCATCCCAATCTTCATTTTTTAGATAACTCTGTAATACCAGTGGTCACTGTTCCAATTAAGAAAATAACTTCAGAATGAAATAGAGCACCATGTGTGTTCCAGAGAACTTTAGTATCAAGTAACTCTTACTAAATACTGTTCGAGTGAAAACAGAAAATCAAAGGTGAAGAAATCACCATGTAATTGAACAGTCAGTTAGCAGCAGAGTGTTTATATTCCCAAGCTATGGGCAAGATGGACATTAGGGGTGGAATCTAGCCTTGTTGACAGCATGTAAAGAAACAAACCTTCTCAAACCAATATTTTAACTCCCCATGTCATTAAAGGTGAGAAAGGGATGCTACTGAAGGCCTCGAATGGAGATCCTACATTTGAAAGTGTAGGTACTTAGATTAGAACATCAGGCCATATTTTTCTAGGTCAATAGCAACGTGGTCTGCAGATTACTGGGTCCATTCTGTGCAACTTCTTTCCATTCTGTTCAGGGATTTGGCAATTTAGGTTCTGCAGAGGCAAAGTATCAAGCCCCTCAGCCTTCTTCAGATAATTTGCAGAATTTCAGTTCAAACGCTTAGATTTAAAGTTGGAAGAATAGTCCCATCTAATTTAAGAAAGAAGTAGCTGCTTCCTTAATATCTTGAAGAAAGTTGCCATTAGATTACAGACTATGAAATGTGAGAAATCAGAAAGCTGTGTATTCTGTATCAAATTGCTTCAACTTGAGCACTGTTTTAATACTGATTTAGAGAGGGGGAGGAGAACAGAGAAGATAACACTGGACACCATCAGTATACTGTCATCCCAGAGATATAACTGTTGGATTTCTCACATATATTGACTTCATGTCTTACCTTAAAACATCTGACACCTACCCACCTTTAGAAAGTTTATTACAGTTGTGAATAGATTTTTTTTTAATGTAGTTACCTTAATAACAGACGTCTCAACTCTGGATGGAGGACTCTGCACTTGTGCTGCTGCTGCCATGTTGGCGATGGTACTAAGGTGATTCATCTGGCTCATGGCCATTGTGACAGACGCTGGAGGTAGACTCACAGGAATTAATGGGTGGGGCATCATCATAAAAGGAAGTTCCAGTCCTGGTGGAGGAAAAAAAGAAAAGGGAAATAGGTTTATGCATCTTTTTAAAACACCGTCTTTTTTTCTCCTGATGGACAATATTCAAGTGATGGGTGACAAGATGGTTCACACTCCAGGACAAAGCAGGTATGTGTCAGTTCTTTCCTGGGATGTGCATGGGTACATTACTGGCAACCATGGAGGGTTTCTAGCCACTGGGAGAGGCTATTAGACCTCTTTGTTTATGTAAGTGTAATGTATGATATCATTGCTAAGCAATGGCTGTTTATTATCTTTTTTAATATCTGCTGCAAGGTGCCTTAGCAATGCATTATTATGCCACTGATGCACAGGTTAGCAGTTATTTTAAGTATTCCTTTTATTGCATACATATTTGTTCTTTATTGTCTCCGCTTCCCCTGCTTAATACCCTACAGGATGTATTCCAATACTCCCCACATCTTTGACTTTTCGTGGCCTATTTATATAAACACAAAATAAAGACAGGAATTGGAAAACTGCTGATGTTAGTGCTGAAAGATGTCAACCCGTACCATTTGGCAGGAGGTGGTTCTGCTGAAGAGGGTTGAGAGGATGGCTAACTGGAACATTATGCTGTCCAGGCAAGTTGGGGTGGTTAACAGAGGCCTGTGATCCTTGGGTGGGGGGAGACTGAAGTTTTTCTTTATCCCAAGAACCATCACTGCTGCCTGTGGGGAATGAATATATATTATTTGGATGAAGGAAGATTCCAAATTTTCAGTGCCTGAATTTGCAAGCAAGGCCAGCAATCTAACTTTTTTTGCAAGTGAGGTTGATTGGTTGGGTTTTTTTTTAATATATGGGTTGGGGAAGGACTTTTGTGGGTTTCTTTCCACTCTATGAAAAAAGATATATAAGGATAAGTTTTTAAAGTTAAGAGTTAGAACAGATACCTAAACATATTATACTTGTGATCATTCACATGACGTTTGTGTTTGAGGTTTTTTTTACACATACTTTTGCCATTCTTAGCAAGTAAAACTATGTATTTGTTCTATACAAGAGAGAATATTTTTGCCTGCAAAATGTCTAAAAAAAGAACATTGCCTGTTATGCCAATTAAAATTTAAAATATATTAATATTTCTTCTTGTATTTGTGAATAAATAAACATTACATGAAGTAACTAAAATTTTAATTTATTGAGGGCACCGACACACATGTATATGTGCTTGGCTGACAATTCAATTTTGTACATTCAATTTTTATTTCATATTATTAATTAAAATGTAAGGGATTATTAATTGATTCCTGCAGTCTTCTGGTAATGGATCAGATTAATGTGGACAAATAAAAGTTGAGACAAGTTGAGTCATTCATATATATGAGAAGTATCTCTTTTCACTGTTGTAGACCTCTTCATAAAAATACTCACAGAATTAAACAGGAGACTATAATTAAATCACAATACTAAAAATTCATATAACATAATTAATTTGTACATTTACATATAATGAAAGGTTTAAAATCTTCCAATCTGCGACTTATATTATTCATGGTGCATATTTATGTATAATGCTGAGACTGAAGAGATGTATGTTTATGCATACAAAGTAATTTGTACACTCATTGTATGAGTTTATTTACCACATACAATCAATAAACAACGTTTGAATATATTAATAAATATGTATATATGCATGCATTCTCAGCAGTATTAATATACACATCAGCAATATATGATTGCTTCCTTTTTCATATAGAGCACAATTTCACTCTCCTGACTTTGAAAGGCACTACTATTTTCATGGGAATTTCTCTTGATAAGGACTTCAGGATAACATCAGCCAAGACCTATTTAATCTATACTCAATTCTTAGCATTAGGGATTACAGTGAAGTGCACACTTCTGAATGTTTTTCTGTAAACATCTTTCTACCTAATGAACAACAGGGGCTGAAAAACAACAGGACAAACACCACCTCCTCCTTACTTCAGTAGAAACAGGATTAGCACATTAGTCTTGACATTTTTTAACATCATTTCCTTGGGATGACAAAAGCATAAAAGTTGGTAGATTTCCAATTTAATTTCTCTAGATCTATTAAAAACCTGATTGTAAAAGCTGTACAACATAGTTTATAATGAAAAATACTCCATTATTGTCATGATTTTCTTTCCTTAGTTACTTCATGAAGACAGTTAAGGCTCAATATAAATTCTAACTCATTAGCTCAATACTGTCTCAGTCCCAGTGTAAATTGTTCAGAAGCAGGTAATGAAAATTCAGTCCAAACTCTCCTGCAATCAAACAAAGCAATTTTATGAAACAATGAAAAGAATCAATTATATGAGATACTTTTATTATTTTGCAAGAAATTGTCGTAACCTTTATGCAGTGTACAGAGTTGAGCTAGTTAATACATGATTTGAATCTCATCACCTCTGATAAATGAACATGTGTTTTGTGAACTCAGAGCCTCTCAGAAAGCCATGAACCTACTTTCAAACACACAAGTAACTGAAGGAGCTAAATGTTATCTGGAAAAATAGGTTTTTTTCCTTCTAATTTTGCTTTCTCAAATTTTCTGCTTTTTACCATTGTGACACATAAACTTATTTTGAATATTCTTCTATTAAAAATATGACCCTGGAAATAATTGTTAGACACAAAACATGAGTTCGCCTCATTTAATTTTAGCCAAAATGTAGGTGTTGATGCAGATTCAATGGAGGCAAACAAGTAGTTCCAAATGGTCATTCATCCCGTGCTAGGGCATGTGTCCACAAAATAATAAGGCTGGTTTTATGGTACTTCGGGCTTCCTTAAAAAACAACCACTGAAAATCTGACTACACAATCATAGAACCATAGAATGGTTTGAGTTGAAAGGGACCTTAAAGATCATCCAGTCCAACTCCTCTGCCATGGGCAGGGACACCTCCCACCAGACCAGGTTGTTCAAAGCCCTGTCCAACCTGGCCTTGAACACTTCCAGGGAGGGGGCATCCACAGCTTCTCTGGGCAACCTGTGCCAGTGTCTCACCACCCTCACAGTGAAGAATTTTTTCCTAATATCTAGTTTAAATCTACCCTCTTCCAGTTTAAAACCATTCCCTCTCGTCCTATCGCTACCTGCCCTTGTAAAAAGTCCCTCCCCAGCTTTCCTCTATCCTAAGCAGGAACAACCTCAATCTTAATTTTTGCATCTGTTAAAAAGAGTTGAAGAGAGACCTTTGCTCTGGTCGATCTTGCAGTGGATCACATACTGTGTGTCAACCTTGGGAATGCAGCAAAGGCCCCTTGTGCTGGCTGGCTTAGCGCAAGTGTGATTGCACCGTGACACAGATGAAGTCAGCACTGCCTGGTGATCAGGTAATGCCCAAATGAAACAAAGAGGGAAAGACCGCAAGAGACAAATAGAATGAACGGCCTCTGGGCATGCCTTCATCTGTACAGTAACTGCAGAAGATTTTACAAATGGCTTAATCTTAGATGGCTTAAGTAAGATTAACCTGGGCCAGAATGTCTTGGTTTTTTATCTACAAGCTCTCCTGTCTTCACCATCCACTGAAGATTCTTTTTTGAACATTTATTTTTCTGTTCCTTATATGTTTGTAAAATGTATTTCAGACTTGGAGGAAAATTTTGTAATTTACATGTAAAGTTACAGTACTCTTAACAAGGCTGCCATTTTACAAATCCTTTAAGCTTACTGTTTTGCACTTTCCCATCAAAATATGATTACATCAACATGTCATATGTATAGGAAACATATACTACATAAATATATATTAATAATTATATGAATATTCATTAATTTTATAAACAAGGAAGTTTTTGCATTTTATAAGGCTGGTGAATTCTCAGTAAGCAGATATTTTCCCTATTTATTAGCAAGATCTGCTACAGTACAGTTAATTTCATGTTACATGCTGATGTTTGATATGGAGATGGAGTCAATTCTGCTGTGACCCTTCCTAACCTGGTCACAGAATTTTGCACATTCAGTCATAGATTGCCAATTATGGCACTTCTTATGTGGCTCAGAAATTAGAGCTTTTCTAAATCAGCACTCCCTCCTGCCTCAAAATTACAGTGTCTATTGTTTTAGAGTGATATCAAACCCAATAATAAATTGGAAGAGAGAAGACAAAGTTCAGAAAGTGAAGTAGCGAGGCTAGCGTTTAGGCAGTGACAAATTCTTTAATATTTGTAGTCTGCCATCATCTATCAAGATTTGTTTACAAGGAAAATGATTCATAGGCAGAATCCAATCCATAACATCAGAAACCACTTTTGAACTATAGGCTGTTGCACTCCTGAACACTTTAAGTGGACAGACACAGATACAAATAGCCTTGGCCATTTGTTGTGTTTTTCTTATGTTAGTTAGGCAGAGCAACTTTCCTCTTAAAGGAAACAGTTATTTTCATTAATGTCAAAGCGAAATAAGTGTTATTCCTTAGATGCTACTCACCGTCTGCACAACTAAGTGCAAGCTACCAGTTCTGTCACTTTTAACATCTGATTTCGATTTAATGCGTACAGTGGTTTCAAAGAGTATTAAAAATCTGTTGCCTTCTTCCTCTTCACTTGTTGCTCTGCTGGAGGCTTATGTTTTTCCAGTTTCCATCAGTGGTTGTCAAGTCTTTGTAACAGGATTAAAAGCTTGGACACCTGATATCCCTGGGTGCTGCAGTTCACCCTCATAAAAGCTGTTTGCTTTAAATTGAGAGAAAATCAGTTTTTAGTGGCATAATTAATTAAATTATGCAAAGTGTTCCAGATTCAGCATAATACTTTCTGAAGCAGCAATTGGAAACTCTACATTGCATTCAAACTGCATTTCAATTGATGCTGCACAAGACTGACCATAGAGTAGCATTTTCAAGGCTTTCAAGCACAGGGGATCCGATTTTGAAATGCAGATGCTTAACGTTGAGTGTTCAAACCCCATACATGTGCACTTGAATAGGCAATTTGGTAGCCAACTATGTATTTCATGTGCTATAGTGCTAATACGAGCACTCGAAAAATTGAAATTGAAGTTCCAAATGTAAGTACACATGCTTTAAAACTGGGCTCAGATTGTCTCACGTTCACTCATCGCAGACAACCTGATGGAACAGAAGTGACAATGGACGTTCGTAACTTAAAAGGCGGACTACAGAATTCAGTGTTTTCCCCATCACCAACATTTCAGCACATAGATTCCGTAATGTGAGTTACCTTCTCCCATAATCAACAAACCGTTATCTGTACACTGAAGTGGGCCTGTGAAAGCCTGATGCCTGGATTATCTGTATTCATTAGTAGCACAATTAGGTAGCTAAAGATGGTAATAACAAATGAAAACAATTCTGAGTTGGAAGGTAATGCAGCCAAGAAAAGGAAAATGAAGCAGAAAACTAGACTGTACAATGTCATCTTCGCAAAGAAACTGATCTAAAGGAACCAGGTTCATTTTTACAATAACCTCTTATCTGCTTACTCCTTTTCCTTACTCATTCTGTCTCCATTAGACTTCAGCTTGTCTAAATTTAGGTTCCTGCAATGTGAGTTGAGCAGTTTAGTTCCCGTGATAGTCACCAACATGCTCTGGAGAACTGCGGAGCTCCCTCTGGGAGAGACAGACCTATCTTTGGTCAGCTGGATCTACACCTCCTGGTTCCAGGAACTACAGCCACCCTTCTTCCAGACTCAACCTCGCTGCCAAAACACACACCATGTGAGATGCCCAAAATAATTTGAGACATGTCTTACAGGGTTGGTGAGTACAACTCAGCACCTGCAGGAGACCCCAAGGCTAGCTGGAGACAGAGATCAAGCAGTGTCCTCCAGGGTCTCTAAGGCAGTAGCACATATTTATGACTAGGCAACAAAACTCAACCTTTCTTGATTATAGTTGGATTTTAGAAATAAAAATTGGGCTACTTGCTAGGCCCTCAGGTCTTTCCTTTCATGTGGAAAACTTGGATATTTTATGGCATCCCAGAGAACACTTCAAGCCTGTCTTTAGGCAAGTGAATCCCAGTGGCTCAGGAATGGTTTCAGGTACTATTACATACACAAGCAACACCACATGGCAAAAACACAAAAAGAGAGCCAAGTTTCTGCTAAGAACTGAAACCACTGTTTTTGGTTTTTTTTCTTTTTGTGTACTACTGATCTTCTTTCAGTCCCCTAACCTTGCTGTTATCTTCTGTGTTTGCTGAAACAATTTGTATCTCGGCAACAAGTACCAAACAAAGCATCAGTATCAGCTGCCTTGCCTCATTTTTCACAAGTGGAGCATTCACTTTCTGGGCTATTTATGTCCACTGGAAAATATGCACAATCAGTCTGCTAAAAGTTAGCAATCTTAGCATCCTGACAGTGAGGAAACCTCTACAAAAAACTGTCGAAATCAAATCTTGCTGCTTTAGACTGAATTGCTGCAAATTTATGATTCCATTTTTGTACAGTTCAGTCCCCTGAAATCAGCTGTACTTTTTGCCTGCAACATAAGAGTGTTGTGAGACAGGATAAAGGACAGACATGTATAGATAAAGGCACTTTTGTAAGACCTCTGTGGTACTGCTGTATCACTAGAAGCAAAAAGACATTTGTTGTATGTAAGCAGTATCTGTCTCTTATCATTGATGCTTTTTTAAAAAAAAAGTATTAGTACCTTCTCAAAGTGATCAAGAGAGCAAGTACTATGACACAGGAAAATAATAAGTTTCCTAAGATTTTTCTGAACACTTTGTGTTCTACTCTAGTTAAGGAATTTTTTTCTTTTTTTCTTTTTTTTTTCTTTTCCTCACTAAACTTTGCCTTGTTATTTTATGGTTATGTGATCATGCTTATGCTCTCAAATAGACCATGAGCAATGTGGCCTCACAATTGAAAGTTTTTATCATTTTCTGTAACACAGTGGGCTTATGGGTCTGGTATCTGTAGTTCTGCTATTATCACGATGGAGCATAAATAGGTATAGCAGCAAATTCTGGAAAATAAAAAAGAACTATTCTTTTATATATGTTTTCCCACAGAAATGTATAAAGCAGAAGCCAAGAGAACCTTTAGAATCACATATGGTTTCTTTTTTGCAGACAACAGTAGCAATCCAAAAAACAGGTTTTAGCTTCAGTAACGTTGAGTGTTTCATTCACTGTCTTAATTTTATTGCATAGGTTTTTCTTGCCAGTGGCAGAGAAATGATAATTGCACTTTGCACTGTAAGCCAGATTTGTACCCACTTTACTCACCCTTTCCATGTTTATGTTCTGATAACTAAAAACTGCAGTATAAATCAGCAATTCTAGGAATTCTAGGAATTAAGATGGAATCAAGATCCAGGTTTGAGCTTCTGAATGATAGCACTGGGGTTCAGGTCTAAGCACAAGTGCCTAAGCTTTGCAGCAAATATGAATTTGGATGGGAGTGCTTAACATCTGATGCAGGCAATTCCTCAATTGGTATGGACCATGATATCTGACCCTTGATACCTCTTGTCTGAGTTTTACTGCCTCTAATTCTGTATTAACAGTGTTCAAAAACAAAAATAAACAAAAAACCCAAACCAAAACAAACAAAAAAAACAACACCAAAGCGATACACCATATATCTATTCAGTATCTTGCCTTCCCCCTTTCTTTATCTTCATTAAAGAATTATCTCAACTGACCCAAAAAGTTTCAAAAAATACTACCCCAATTACTATCTCTTTAACTCAAAAAGAAAAAACCTGCAGATTTTCAGGATACCTAAATAAAGCTGATAGTCCTGTACTAACAGGAAAAAATAACAGAAAATCAACAGTAAATACACTGGAGTACAATAAGTATGCATAAATAAAGTGTATAAAGTGAGAACTCCAAATTTTCTAAGGTCTCCTGTAACCAGACACATAGCACAAGTTTGACCACACTTTTCCTCACTATTTCAGTTGTGTTACAATATGGAAAAACAGAGGCACGAGATACAGTGGGCTTGAAGCACTGAAATTAAAAGTGAGCAGACCTCTGTAAACTCATGTTCAGTCTGTTCAGAAAAAAGATGTACCAGGGATGCAAATGCAAAGTAGGGAGATTGACTTACTGCAGGCTGACATATGCACGATTGCATAATTGTGTTTATTGATGATTTGAAAAAAAATAAATGCTGAACTAAGCAGGAATATTTCAATTTCCAGCACAGATGCTGCACAAACACTTAATAGTACCTAGCCTCTAAAAGGCTGCACACAGAATACTTCCTTAAACATTTTTCTTCAGATTTTTACTCACTGTTTTTTTTAGTAATTTTCTTAGACAACAAGGCTAAATTATTTAAAGAAAAAATAAATCAGTCCTTATACATAAGCAGTCTTAAGCAAATTTTATCGCAATGTCTCATAGCAGTTACATCCCTACACTGTCTGGGAAAATAACCACAAGTTGGCTGCATGAAAACCCACCAGACGCAACAAGTCTCAGATGCTCTCCAGAGCACATGGTCGTGTTTCCCCTTTAGGGAAAAGCAGATCTGTGCTTGCCCAGATCTTGGCTTGCTGGGCAGTATAGGGCTGGACATAACTTATCCCATGAACAGAGGTTTCCTAATCGATGCCGTGTCTCTTCTACACTAGAAAATTGCTGCAGGAAAGCCAGAAGACTACACAAGTTCTGAGACTCACCAAGCCATCTCCTCGTCCTTTGGGAAGCTAACTCCATGCTTTGGGAGGAATTGTCTTCCTCTGGAGTTGTCTGGACAGTTTTGATTTAGCTCTCATGACCATTATGATATAGTCTGTAATTTTTAAGTCTTATTTAGACTTTTTGTAAATTTGCAGCATGAAATATTCTCATACCTCAAAGGAATCCAGTGAAAATTACTACTGCTACTACTACTACTGCTGCTGCTACTACTACTACTACTAAGGCCTTTTTCTAGCTTTTAAATACATTTCACAACCTCAGTGTTATTTGAACTCATAGGTATGTATCTGTGTGTACATATGTGTAGAGAGAGAAAAAAGTTAGTCACAAAGTCCGAGGCACAGGTAGCTGCATGCCTGGAAGCATGAAACCAAGCACTGGGGAGGTGGCAAGCACTGGGCAAGGTGGCAGCCATCACTGGATACATATCTGGTGTCATCCGGATGCCTTGAGGAGTTTGAAATGAGGTAGAGGCCTCATGGTCCCAGTCCCCCATTTCTTTCCGCCCCAAGCAAAGGAGCCATTACCTCTACCCATGCAGGTGTGAATTAACGGACTTTGTGGCATTAACATAAACGATAAGATTGTCTATAGTCATCCCCACCCGCATGTATGCCCTGGTGATGTAATGCAGAAATTTGAGTCCACTCAGGCATCCTCCTGCCTGCTGCCATGTACATCAGGGCATAAAAACCCTAGGATTCATGCTAGAACGGGGGAGTTACTTCTCCAGCCATGAAGTGATGAGAACCTTCCCCCTTGGTCGGAATGCTGGCCAAGGTAACTTACATGGGGACAGGATGAACTCGGAACTACACCAATGAACTGGACGGATTAACGAATTCGCTCCCTCTCCATCCCCACCACTTGGGTCACCTCGTGGGTAAGATTATTTACCTCAGCTAACACTGAGTGATATTTTCTCCTCAGGCTCATATACCCTGAGTGTATTCTGTATTTTCTCCTCAGGTTCATATACCCTGAGTGTATTCCATATTTTCTCCTCAGGTTCATATCTAAGTTTCCCTGAGTGTATTGGTTTTGCTCCACTGTATTTCTGTTCAAACGGGCTTATCTATTGCCAGGCGGCCAGGCTCACTGTGGGCAAGTTGTTGGTTGTTGTGTTGCTGTTTGTGTGTTCCATAGTGCTTAGTTGTTGGTATTGTATTAGTTATAAAACCTTTACTGTACCTGTAGCTTTTTAATTTATCACCAGCAATCCAAAAGAACCAGTAAACGTTGCTGTAAATAAACGAATATTATGTGTTTCCCAACTTGTGTCTGTCGCATATTCGGTGCTGGCCTCACAAGACTGGATTTATTCTCCCCGTTTTCGCAACAATATGTCTACCTTTATGTGTATACACACACATAGAAACCCCACATATAAGTCCATAAATGATACAACAGATAGTCAGCTGGAAATCTACTAATAAATAACCTCTATTTACTAATAAATATCCTCTTTTCATACACTTGTATTTGTATATGGAGCATATATGCCAACCAGCTCAACATTCAGTACGCTCAGCCTAGCAAACAAAATCATACCATGAATCATACTTCCTTTGTTGAGGTTTAACATATATTACCTTGTGCTTGCCACAGACTAAGAATCATTATTACAGCTCAGTTGTTAGCCACTACTTCATTATGCTACAGTAACTTCATTGTGCACTTAAGTCTTCAGTTTTTTTTTCCTGTATTTCCACATCCCGAGACAGATGACGGCGCCATTCTGCTACGTGAAGAAGGAAATTCTATCATGGATCCCGAGTCTTGTTTCTGGGTTGCTGAAACTTTTCCTGCACATGATTTATTGTTTTCTCAAGGCAATGATGACAAAAATGACAACTGCTATGACTAGTAGTAACAGTAGTAGTAGTAGTAGTAACAACATGTGATGCTTAGAGCAGGTGGACAGTCCTGGCTCCAAAGTGCTTACAGTGTGAAAATACCGTGAGAAAGAGTACATATACATAGACAACAAACCGCAAGGAATTTCACTCACTAAGAAAGATCTCTATGAAGATGCGTATCTGTTATAATTGCTTCTCACAACTGCTGCTGTTTATGCAAAAGAAATAATTTTCTCTTTGAAAATTAGTCTCGAAATATTATCCTATTTATTTACATATTGATATCCTAGCCCATCCACAACTGCTGCTGTTTTTCTGACTGGAGCCTTACAAAAATGATGAAAGGCAAAATCTTAATGCAAGAGCACCCAAAAGTATGGAATTGGATTAAGAGAGTAGGAATAAGAAAGTAATATATATTAAGCAGTAAATTTCTTAAATATTTCTTTAATATTTTTGTAACTACTTTCTAATTAATTTCAGTATTTTTGTTTCACTTTTAAAATGGAAAGACATCACTATCTGTAGGTTACTTTAAAACAAAATCTTATTTTTCTTTACTACTGAAGAGGTCAGGACCACTGTCACCAACAGCCATCTCTAGTGGCAAAAACTTTCATCTACTGTGGAAGAGACAAAAAAGCCAAGCCAGTGTTAGCCACAAAAGCCTATTGTCATTAAATGATAGCATGGTATGATAATTTATTCAACATTGGCTTTATAATTGTCTCTTTTTCTTCTGTAGTAGTTCTAGGACAACAAAGTTCTCCTAAGCTGTTATACCAAGATTTAGTACTCTGAATTTTACCAACCCTGCCTGAATTTATAGTAATTCTAGTCATTCTGGTATCTTATATCAAACCAATTTGTGCAGGACACACACATTTTTTAATTGTACTTTAAACAGTACGTCTAACTGTGTGTTAGACAAAATTCCTAGCAAGGGATTTACATTCAGATCCATCTCACCTAGTAAAAATCAGGATGGTAGACTCCTTCAGTGTCTTAAGCACATGTCTTATTCTGTTTCCTATCTCTATCAGTCTTTCTTCATGACCAGTAATTCAGCTGTACAGAGATGAGGGAAGGTACATGACAGCAGAGACAACAGGTACTAAAAAGTACTTTTTCTTCACACTGCCTTGACTCAATCAGTAATTATATTCTTCAAGTCAGAATTGTAGGTACAATGCTGACAAGATAACATCCATTCCCAGGTCTCTAGCATTCTGGACTAGTTTCTTGACTAGTGTATAACTAGTGGCTATTTTATAATAACAAGGTGGGCTGGATGCCTTCTCAACAGCCTGTCTTCAGTCTCCTGCACACCAAATGGATAAAGATGTTTCTCTGTGCTAAGTCTCTCAGACTTAAGTCTCTCAGACTTAAGCCCTACAAACAAGGAGATGTTACCATGCATTAGCATTCTATATTGTCCAGCTCAGTAACAGATATTTCTAGAACATCACTCACCCTAAGTTTCTTGAAGCCATATGAAAACACCTCAGCTGTTTGTCTGGATATGGTGGCCGGGCACCTGGAAGTTGCTCGAAACTGGTCTACCACACTAGAGCTGGGAGTGTGTTTTATAGCACACAATCCATCATTATGGAGCAGTACTGACTACAGAGAAGTTGGCACTGTTAATTTTTAGCTACCTGATGTCAGACGAGAAGGATCTGGATGTAAATCTTTGTCTAGTGTTTTCTTTAATGCACAGTGCTAGGACCTGTTGTTAACTGGGTTATTCTGAAAAACTGTTAGCTTCTACCATGAGTGTTTTCTTGGTATAACCCAAGGAAAAACGATGCTGTCCCTTTAAGAGCAGATGAGCATGTTATCTCATGTCCCTGTTACAATATTAAGAACAGGTTTCCAGGTCTGCACTTTGATAAAAGTGTCAGAGAAAGCAGAGTTTCAAATATCTTTTAAGTGTTGTTGGGACAGTCTGATGTTCAGGGACAGGTATTCTGGGCTTATCACTAATAAATCAAAATGTCAGGTCATCGTAACCACTATATCTGTCCACCTTCAGCACAACTCAATCTCTACTTTGTCCACTACAGCAAACAGAGAAGCCACAGCAGATTCCTCCAAAGTACTGGACTGTAAACCCATGTAATTTTCTTGAATACTAAACTCATCAGAGAATGCTCTCGTGAATACCCTTCAAGTGCTCCTCAGTGGAGCCCAAGAGGTCTCTTCCTCTGTCAGACACAACTAATACGCACATGCAAAGAAAAAAAGAAGGAAAAGCAACAATGTTAATTTTAGGTTGAAAACTCTTTAGGCATAGAACTAAAATACTGGGCAAGGTCCAGAAGTTTTCCTGATGCTCAAGGAAAAAAATATGCAAAAATTGTGTCTGTTTTTCCAAATTCTAAAAACTTCTTTATTCTGACTTAAGATATTTTTGTCTTTGAAATGAACTCTAGTATACGGCCAATATAGATTTCTGACAAAAACAAATATAACTACTGGTTTACAGTTAAAGCTGCACTTCTCACTTTGAAATCATCAAGACTTAAATACACTGACAGATCATTAACAGGCAACAATTATCTTAGAAGTCACATCCTAGAAATCAAATTTGGCCTAAAGGCCAGAATAACTTAGTGATATTCCTAGAAATGGAATTATAAGTAGTAGCACCTGACATTTGGCATTCAAATCTGGCATACAGCTTACATGCCCTGCAAGATGTAGAACACATAATTCACCAATTATACTCCTTAACAGGAAAATATCTACATATAATTTTTAAATATCTTTCCCTTTAAAAGATTAAGACTGTAATTCTGTTTCCATGGAAGTCATTGAGACTTGACTAAGGCCCAAATCTCATTCTGGTTTGTCTGATGCACCAGTCCGAGCACAACTGACTACAAAGATGCAAGTTTAACTCAAAGTAGTGCCGAGGCACATTAGCTAATAGGATGTGTAAATGCTAAAAATTGGCTAAAAACTCTATGCTCTTGTGGTTAATCTATCAAGGAACAAAATATGTTATTTAAATATGAGATATGTTGTAACAGAATATTTGTTCCGTTAAGTGATTCACTAAAAAAGGAAATTTAAAAATCAAGACTACCCTTAGTTTCCACAGGGATTTCTGTGCAGTCTCCAGGACTGATACTGTGTTAAGGTATTAGTACAATTTTTCAAGCAGATTACTCTGAACATAATGCTTTGAAAAATTTAAAAAAGGAGAACAGATAGCAAATGTCATTTCTTTCATAGCTACAAAATGCAAACTCCAAGTGTTTTAACCTAATGAATAAATGAGTTTGTCCTTTATGTATAAAATATAGTTTGTGTTCGTTGCACAAGTTTTTTAATAATAGATGAATTTTAGGTTTGCTTCAACATATTCAATAAAGTGTGATTAATTTGGTTTTTCAAAAATGCAAACTAGACATTACTATATTACTCTGCAAAATGCACAGCTTGCAACATTATTGTCTCTGTGGGATCTTAAATTGAATTGTAAAATGTGTCTTATTTCCAGTTTGATTTATGTAAGAAATTTCAGTGGATAATGCCCTTTTTGAAGTTTCAGTGCTTTCTGCAAAGAAAAAATACATAACTGAAAATCATGACAAAGCTTATTATAAATCACAGCGAAGTTTTATCCTTACATAATGTACCACTTAAAAATCATATACTGATGCCACATACTATGTTCAATTCAGTGAATTAACTTTTTTTTGAAGTTTCGTATTATGACAGATTATATAACGCATTTTTGACATGTTCTGTGATTTTATTGCGATATTCTAAGTAATTACCAAATCTCTTTTTCTCTAAAAAAGCTTTCCTGTGCCCTGAGAATTAATCTATGATACCATTTAACTTGGCTTTTTGAAGTAAATATCACTAGATAAAAAGCCAGCTGGTTCTGAATAATGGGATACTTGAATGAATGTATTAGTGTTTGAAAATGAGAGTACAAATCTTTTAAAAAGATTAATTTCCATAAGAAAGATAGCTCACAGATCTACAAAAGAATGAATTCAAAACATAATAAACTGGCAGAAAGAGAGGTAGATTAAAGTAAAGGCAGCAGCACCTTGTTATTGCAGCTGTTGTATAGCAGTGATTCTGTATCAATTACAACATTTGGTAGGTATGGGCAGTCTCTTCAAAGGTTTCAGTAAAAAGCTTGAGCCTGGAAGACACAGCACACCCTACGTAATAACGTGAGTGATTAATTTTTCTTCTTAACAGGACACAACTTTTGTTCCTAACAATTGAGTCTCTGGGAAGAGTTACAAAGACGCTCCTGTCTTTAATGTGAAAAGCCAACATCAGTTTTGTTTTTTATTAAAGATTTGGATATGAATTTATCTTTATCATGAAAAGCGTGTGGCTTTATCACCACACACAAATGCTGACATCAGCATCTAAACTGACTTTTGTTGTCCTATGGACTTTATTTTCAATATCCTGTTTCAAAATATGTTTCCTTGAATGGGTCTAGGATTCTGTTCACACAATTACTTTGGCTAAATATTAACGAAAATAAAGTTCCCTGATGCCTCTAAGTAGCATGGGTTTGCATAAAATACATTCTAAGACTCAAGGAACTAAATCATATTGGGGCAAACTTTAAAGTATGTGAGTTTTGTTTGTTTGTTGCCTGATGGTGCTATTAATCTAGATCTACATGAATTCTTTTCACTGATATGTGTGGAATGTAGATTGATCTAAGTAACCTATTCTGGGCAATCTAGGGAGTTTGTCAAGAAACACAGAACCTTTGAAGGATGTTTTAAAGCATTATTGTAGTGAAATGCAGTGAATTACACCTGGCAAATTAAAAAAAAACGAACTGTGAGACTTTCTTCTGTGGTAACAGCCATAAAGTGCTGAAAATACTAGTATCAATATAATTTAGACAACAAAACTTATAAGCTCCAAAATAGTGTTCTTTTCTTGCAAAACTGTTGGAGAGCAGGTTTAGCAGAACATAGAGAACCGCATGTCTGGACCACACCAGTGCAGCTGCAAGAGAGCAGCAGGTTTCTAGATAAAGTGTACTGGGCACATGAAATGCAATTGCAGGCATTTATCTTAGCCCAATTCAGACTGATTTTCATGTGATCAGAACCAGGTATTCTACTGTCACCGTAATGACAGATTTTAACTCCTATCCGCTTAGCTTAGAAGCATTAAACCAAATGAAAATATTTGAATACTGAAAGATATCCCTATTTCTCTCCTGACCTGTTCTCTGTGGAAGCTGAATCATTGCTGCTGCTGAAGCCTAGAACAAAGAATAGTGGCCTGAGGGCAGACATGAAATAAAGGCATTTTAGATAAAAATTTCAGCCTAAAATCTTGCAAACTTATAACAGTGATTACAGAAGACATAGCCTATGTATAAACTGTACATAAAACTATGCATATTCTTCTATATACATGTAAACGACAAGATCCAATATAATTTTTCAAAGCATTCTAACAGAAAAGTTACTAGGAGCATTGCCATTTAAATAAAATTTGTAACATAAAAGTTATAGAAACATTCAGAACTGGGTGCAAGTACATTGATCTGAGCTTCTATTTTGTTCTAGTATTTTTTAGTTCAATTCAGCATATTTTGGTTTATATTTTGTCATTTATTATACATTTATAGATATATATTACACATTTTTCAAAATATGTATACTTTCCACATGAAGCATTTCTAATTCCAGTGCTCTCAAATGAACACATTTCAGAATTTCTTTTGTATTTTGGAGTTTTGGGATATCACAAGTGGAACAAAAGTAGATCCTGAAATGTCACCATTTCACAGGGAATGGATATTAAAATGTTCTTAACACACAATGTTCTTACAGTGACTATAAACAGACAGTGATGCAGACCACAAGTGAACTGTTTGTATGAATGCTATTCAAAATAATAGTTACAAAATGATGTTTTAGTGAAAGCAGAAATTTAGGACGTGGCCACATGATCAAAGGCAATAATTAGTTAATAATTAGACTTAATAATTAGCCTCTGGTAGATGAGTCGAAGTAAGTGCCAATGTTGTACAACAGAACCTGTTACCCTAAGCTTCACCTATGCCAAGCACTCACTGCATGATCAGCAGAATCCCAGAAGGAATAAATTATTAAGCCATGATAAATCAGAGATTTTCATTTATATACACATCCTTCTTGTCAGGAACTGTTATAGAAATATTATACTGAACATGTAAACACATATGACACTTGCGTGCACTAAAAACATCAACTATACCGTGCTTTCTGTATGATACAGGATATTCCACTCAGTTACAGTGTGAGGCACAGAAAAGCACAGAAAAATGCACAGAAAAGCCCTGCCTGATACAGATAATTACAAACTTCAGGGAAAGACGCACCAAGTCAAAAGCCTAGAATTAGATCTGTGCAACAGCTGTGATGACTCATCTCGATCATACTTTCCTCCATTATTTTAATTTGCTAAGTCAAATAAACTGCCAGACTCCCTTGTATGCATTGAGAACATTGCAGACCTCCACACAGAAATGAGCTTTTGGTGATTAAGAATAATTTGAACCGAGTAAATGAAACTGAAAACAAATCAGGGAAGTATTTCAAGATTACGGCAAATGTCTATTGCAATGCAACTGAAAGGAGTTCAGACATTACAAAGAATTCATCTTAGAATTCAGTGACATTTACTATGAAAAGATGTTTCTTTTTAGTCCTTGTTAAAACGGGCTACAAAATGTTTACAGCAATTTTCTGAAAGCAACTCCAGATTCTTTTTTAATCATAGTACTTCAGAAAAGCTGCTTTTAGTTAAAATATAAAAAATCGTAGTTACAAGGTTTCTGCAAACGTAACTGCCATTCCATTAAGGAAATGGCACAGCAAACAGTAAATAGTGGCCCCAAGGGAAATGTAAGTATTGATTTTATTACTATGTTGGTTGGATTGTATTTGCAATTGTCAACTCTAATTTTAGGCTGTGCATTAAGTATCCTTATAATAGCTTAAGGAAAAGAGCAAATATTAATTAGAACATATTGATAATGTTTTTATAAGTCTTAGATTTAGTGCTTACCGAGCATATTATTTTGAAAAAATATAAACCTACTTCTTGCCTGTAAACGTAGCTAACAAATGAATAGGCAGAAACTATAATTACATGGATTATATTATACTTTCGTGCATCATGGCAACTGCTGGATGCAATTACTCAAAATTAAAACTAAAATGAAATGCAAATATAATTATTATTGCATGTGGTTATGTTATGGCAAGTAAGGTTGAAGGCACTATTCAAATACCAAATGATCAGTACATTGATTGATTGTGACTTTGATTCCAGCAACTGCTTTTTGAGTCAAGACTCTCACTCACCATTTAGTCTCTGAGTATAGCTGTCCACTACACACAGAAACAGCAGAATGCTTTATATCCACAGATACTAAAGGTATGCTAAAGGTAACTCACTACCTTTTTTTCATGATCTTTAATTAATTAAAACAGTACTTACATAAACGCAAACTTACTAAACATTATCATTTGTTTCTGATAATATCCACATGTACTTAAATAGCAGAAAAAACTCATGACTCACTTCAGTACTGAAGTGCAAAGTGAAAATACTAGCAGAGAGATACAATTATCTAATAGAAAATAAAGATTTAACAGCTGCTGCTTCAAAGTTTCACAATCTTCATATCCGAAATGAAAAGACGCTAAGTACGTGGCAATGGTAATTTCAAACAATGCAAGACTGATTGGACAATTCACAGGAAAAGGATTTCCTACCCATATGTACTTCACATTTCAGTTTACAGTGGGACTTGCAGAAGAAGTACATTACAAGCACCAGCTGATGTAGCTGACACTTCACGAAAAAACTATTCCTGACAAATTTCTCATTTAAAGTGTTACATTTCTAAAGGGAGCTAAAAATATTTGTTCATGCCATCTACAGTGTTGTCAACTATCACCAATCCTGGTATCATTCATACTTCTTAAAAATCTCTGCTACAAATACGTGATGATTTCAGCATCTCAGTTTAGATTAAAGAAAAGAAGTATCCCCGTTTCCCCCAGCAGTGTGCCATAATATCCCAAATTGAGTAGGAGACCCAACATGGCCACACTTCCAGCCCTGTAGGGACCTGTGCTTCTGGGGCGCAGCTGGACATTCACCCTGGGCTCTCTCTCATATCTAAACTCCCTGTTGACTCAGTTTTACCTTGTTGTGAAGCTTTATCCTAAAACTTAAGAAAGCAGCAGATTACAAGCACAGTAGTGTCAAAACATTAATTTGTAGGCAAATGACTTGCAACTGATCTGTACCTACACTGGACTCTATGCATGTTATACAAATATGCTGATTGCTGAGGTAGTTAAGGGAGTTCAAAAGGTTTCTCCTATTTCCTGACAAAGGACAGAGGAAAGGAAGACCTTGCTGAATTTTTTCCTGCCCTTGCTCACATTACTTGTACAATGAGGAGTGATTTGGGACCAACTTGCTTGGTGGGATGTGGAAAGGGCATATCTGATGCTCAGTCGGTTCTTCTGGTCTCTCATAGCCAGAGAGAGCCAAGCTCAAAAGATAGCACCAGCACTCTGTTCTCCACCAAAGCACAGCCTCTCGCGGAGCTGGTCTGGGTCTCTGTACGTATCCTCTGCATATTATACAACCTAACAGCCTCTGCAGAAGCCTGCAGGTGAATAAACTGATGTTATGTTTGGCATGTATCAATGCGCACGGATGTATAAAAGTTCAAGGACCACATTTGTTATGCATGTATTTATACCTTCTTTCCTCTCAAGGGACAGCAAGATCTTAATCAAAAGTTTAAGTTACACTTAGGCGGTGCAGAGTGGATTGTTCGTGGGTCTCTTGATAAAAGTAAATTCCACTATTCATACTGGTTACTAAAATTTGTGGCTATTGATTTTACTGAGCTGTTATTTATATTATCCAACCGTATCTTTGCTACCAAACATTTAAAGTAAACATAAAAATACACAAATAAATTATTAAACTTAAATTACAGGTTTTCATTTATAAGTATGTACATTTCTCTGACACAGTAAAGAAGGGCTTCAGCAATGTGAGTACAGAATGTCTGTAAGAAGAATTAAATGCAAACTTCTTAATTCTGTAAATCTGAGTGCAATGAGCCCTGGTTAAACTGTTTTACTGCACAGGATATTACACTTGAAGCAAATGCAATATTCTTAATATAATAATTTCTGAATATGCACATAATAATTAATAACCATGCTGCCTAGACAGGTACTGGAATATAGCTGAAATGGTTTATTTCAATACTATTTCAAGAGTGTCTTTTTAAATAAAGCACTTGTGTAAATTGTATTATGGGATTATTTGAATTCCTTAGTAAAGACATTTTGTTTCTGTTATTATTGTCTAACAAGACCACCACATTGCATCATTTAACAGGTTTGAGAAGGCAGGCAACAGAAAGAAAAAACATCTCTGACTACAAACCTCTTTGTGTATTAAGCAAGCAAAACCATGTAACTTTGTGTTTCCTCTGAAGTGTTTAAGCAATAGTAACTGTATACTGTTCCTCAAAGGAAAATTCACTCTGCCACTTTCAGTTATGCCAGATGTCATTACCAGTATTTATTCTTGTTAAAAAGTTGCATAATAGTGGGGAAAATGGCAATCTCCTTTTTTATTTCCGAATTAGAAAGAATCATTCTAAGGGAGAATAGTTCTTATTCACTATAACAACAGCAAAGGTAAGTGAATTCCAGTATTACTTGAATCTGAGAAAAAAACCAAAACCAAACAACAACAAAACAAAGAAGCCTGCACTACATTTTACAGAATTAGCATAAACAAACTCATTGACAATGTTAAACAGGGAAAACACTGTACTTTTTCAATAGTAAAGAAATAAAAGTGTTTACTCTCAGAGAGATGGTGATGGGGAATGCATTGCCACTAAAAGCTTCAAAACTTCCCCTTGTAAACCCTGTTAAATATCAGGGGTGTTCTGCTGCTCGCAGTCACATGCAGAAATCTACACTTTACCTCTGCTAATACATCTTTTTGCCAGTACAAGATAGTGTTGATGAGGCTGCTAGTTTTCTCCCAGGAAAACCACGAGTTGAAATAAAAGAGAGTTCTAATTTAAGTGAGGAGGTTAAAGCATTCCAAAATACGCACCACGCGACTCTCAGGAGCTTTGAATGCCTTTCATAAATAGCTTTAGTTAGTGACCATTTTCTATGGCTAAGCAAGTTGCTTAGAAAAATGGTTCACGCTGAGCCTTAGAACCACTAGTAAATTAAACAACATCAAAAAGGGAGGAAAGGAAAGTTTACTATGTGATTAACAGAAGACTCTAGAAGGAAGTTTAAAAATAACACAAACACAAAATCTCTGTTGTACAGGGGAAAAAATAATGCATGTTATCACATGAAGCTCTAATTTTATTTCAGCATATATACAGACTACTCTGAACAGAGAAGTATGTGAATATGTAGGAGTCAGAAGGGTTTGATACACAAACCTCCCGAAAGAAATTCTAAATTTCTCTTCTGTGAATCGCTTTATCGTATCACAGATGGCAGCCCAGGAGGGGAAATGAGTTCTACAGACTCACCACCCACCGGTAGGGGAAGGGAGGGAGCAGACACTGAGGCCAGTTTTGACCCTACCCCCTAGAACACCAGAGAGAATCGCTTCAAGTCACAATTTCCTTCTTACACTGCTCCCAGGGCAGCATGCAATTATGTACCGCAACTGGCTTAGGGCAGGCTGGGTCCACAATTAGTCCCTTGACCTTGCTGGGACTAACAGTATGAATAAGGTGAGTATGACATATCTCTCCCGCAAAATTCTCAATTATTTAATGCAACTAATGTAACAGTAATTTTCTTGCATCTTACAAAAAAAAAATTTGCTTGTGAATATAAAAAGTGACTTGCTCATAAACTCAACTAAAAGGTCAAAATGATATTTTTAATTCAAAGTTTCCAAAGCTTTCTCGATAAAATGAGTATGAATATAAATTGTCTCTTTATTTCTACTTTCCACTAAAAAGCACAGGATTTTCTTCTACTTTCTGTAATAGGTTTATTAGTTATAGCTCTATTACAAAAATACTCAAGGAAGTTCCATTCATATCATAGACAATTATCTGTGATAAAGCTCATGGCAGAAACTGTAGATGGAATAAATGCTGACATGGGTACATTAATGCACATGCCACTCACATCGTGTCAGGTACAGCTACCCCTTAGGTTTGAAGATACAAATACTCCTTTCAGCACTTTGGCATATCTCAAGTAATTAGAAGCCATCTGCTGAAATCTTCTACGTTCAGTCTCAAACAGCCATCTTGAAATGGTTGGGGCTTTATGTCATGCTGGAGGGCATACCTTTCTCTCCACGCTCAAGCTGAAAGAGGCCTCAGACATGAATGAGATCACGCAGGGAAAAAAACACTATCAGGAGTTCGACCTAGGCTGTCCAATTAATTGTTAGTGAGTTAAAACAATGCAAATTCATTGAACAAATAAATATAAATCCAAACTTCTAAATTAAAGATGAAACATGGGTCAGTTTGGGACTCAATCGTAAATTAAGCAATCCATAATAGCCAATTAAAATAGAATATCAGGAACAAGTGAGGCAGAGAGAGATGGTTCAGTTAATCATAGAGCGAGCAGAACGTGTTTCTACTCATCTTGTAGCCAAGATGCAACATACACCTGCCACATACAACTAATGTGCACAGAAGCTGGGATCCACAGTTGCAGAGGAAGACTTTCCTCTGACAGTTGAAGAAG
The DNA here is from genome assembly GCF_000695765.1 of Mesitornis unicolor. NCBI lineage: Eukaryota > Metazoa > Chordata > Aves > Mesitornithiformes > Mesitornithidae > Mesitornis > Mesitornis unicolor. The sequence continues at coordinate 126,265 of NW_010165574.1, read as the reverse complement.
CCACCAGAAGTGGGGCTGGGAACCTTTCTGTAACACCTGCCTTCCATAAGTAGTATTAAAACCAGATCATTCCTTACTATCTAAAAGGTCATTTTATGAGAGAGACATAAACATAAGGAATAAAACATGTCATAATAATTTACTTTGATTTATTAAACATACTGAGAAGTAAATATTTTTTGATCATGTGATCAGTTCACTGATTTTTTTTCTGTAAGAGGTGTACAATATGATACAGTAAAGGAATTATTTTGATAGGAGCGTACAATAAATTATAAATGGAGAAAATCCCCAATCATAAAGTCGAAGAACATTTCTGAGTGTGCAATATTAATGGAGATCAAAAAGGCAACTAACCCACGTGTAATACATGAGTAGTGAGAAGTAACCTCCAGAACTTCCATGTAAATCAGTTAGTTATATAGCACGCTGGGTCAAGGTTTAGTGAAGCAACTTCTCAAAACCATAAAAATCACTTATTGGAACAGCTGACTCTACAGTATGTAGGATGATAAGATACTCTTTAGTAATCCTAAGCAATTCAAGATGTTGCTTTGGCCAGTGACTATAGTTGGCTTATCAAGAGCAATCACAACAATGTAATTTAGAGAGCTCTCATAAGACAGGTGTTGTAGCATGGCCCGAAAAAAACCAGATCATAAAGTCCCTGAATCTACTTAATTTCAAAGGGCAAAAATGAGTTCTACACTATTGATCCTTTTCTACGCCATTGATCCTTTTCTACACCATTGATCCTTTTCTACACCATCTCTGCTACTCTGAGTACAACAATGAAAAGTGGAACCAATGCACCACCTGGGCCCAAGGATCATGAGTGGTATGGAGAACAGAGATGCTTCAGAAGCTGATCTGAAGAGACTTGATTAAGAATAGAAGCAAGTATATTGCAAATATCAACATTTAGATTATTTAGTGTAATGAAAAATGAAAATATTCAAAACTATGCTAGTTATTTTTTACTTAGGATCAAGTAAATTCATCCCTTATGAAATATAAAAGGACAATACAGTACAAATACTCTTGCAGTAACCCACATAGCAATTTTGTATATGATGTTGAGAATACATTGCTCAGAAGTATAGAATATTATAAATATAATTTGGGGGATTTCGCAAATGGCCATGGGGGCTGTGATTGTAAAGAACTCTGCCCATTTATCAGAATTTAATATAGTTAACTAGAATTCCTTAGTCTCTGCAGCTTTGCACTGATATTCTTGAGTAGAAATCCTCTCCAGCTGTTCAAGATAAATTTCTAAACTGTAGAGAACCCTAGAACAGGTGCACTTTCACTTATTCAAATCACTGCAGTCATACCCCAACAGTGTCAATGGTACAATTATTTTTGGCTGACGTACCAACAAAACTGACCTATCTATTAACTACTCAGTACATCAAACTGAAGCAGTATTACAATACTATTTTGTGAAGCCAATAATATATCTACCTTTTCTTGACAGTACAATTAATCACATGTTAAAGGTGGTTTCTCTGGGTAGCACAAATTTGCTGCTTGTGACCACAAAAACATCTAGTTAAGCCCTGGCTGAATCTCCTCCCACTCTCCCTGTCCATGCCACATAAACAAACCTTCCCCCCATTGAGAAAGGTCTAGAAGAAGCAGTTACAACATGAGAAACCTAAAGACGCTCAGAAGGTAACAGAGAAGCCAGAGGTGTTAAACTCTTCTCATAATGCTCCCTATCCACCAGAGCCAATGTCAGGAGCCACTGAGCTGAAGCTCAGTAGCTGGAGTACAAAAAAGCCTGGAAGCCCCAGGAGACGAGCCTTCAAGAGGCAAACAGGATCTATTGTTAGGCAGCATTCTTCAAAGTCCCAAAAAAGAGCACAAACACACACTCAGTGCCTCTGGAGTTTGGTCAGTAGCTTCAACCACAATAAAGGAAAAACTAAAGATCTACTAAAATTGCCTTAACTATGAAGTTCTGTAATTAAAAGTGAAATCAAATAGAGAAACGAGGAGCAGATGTTGGTTTTATTTCTGTGTGTTGACTTTATTAAGGAAACATTTCCCCATTCCCTTCCCCCAAGACATCCTTCTCTTTCATTTATTTGCAATGTTTCCTATTATTTTCTTTTCCCACTAAACAACCGTAACCTTCATCAGCACAATGAAGTCATTTATGTCTAAATTCTTGTTGCACTTGGGATTTTTCTTTATTTGTTTTGTAATTGTTGTAGTTGATTTATAACTTCTATGTCTCAGATGTAAAATGGAGGTAGAATACAACCTTTTTTACTCTACTCTGATTAACACCTGTAAGAACACAAGAGATATACAGAAATAATCTATTTTTTTTTCATAAAAGAACTCCTTCTCTAATTACTTTGTTTTAGAAAGCTACTGAAGATCTCCCCTGATGTGAATTAAACCAGCACCCAGTTGGTGCTTTATTATCTCTTCAACAAAATGATTTATTGTTTGTAGTCTGAAAGCAAAAAAGGAGGAAAATTATATTTTCTGTACCAGTAGCAGTAGCCCAATCCCTTGCTCTATACTATTCTTTGAAGATTACAATGTCCAATATTGTAATGATACCAGAAACAGTTAACTCTAACAAAGCTGCTTGCACAAAAGCAGTGACAACTGAGATCATTGTACCTCATGATGATTTAACCTTAGATGTTAAATCTTATGTTTCTTACCTCAGCATGACCTGCTATAATGTTCAAATTTCAATTTATCTGCTACCCTAGAGTCTGGACACAACTGGGGTTTTTTATTTATTTTTTTTAAGGTTTCAAATGAAGAAAGTTTAATTAAGTCATAAGAGGCAAAAAATACAAGAAAAAATGTCAAGAAGAGAAAGTTGCAAATCCTTTATGTATGTGTCTCAGTCATAAATAATAAACGAATTTTGAGATTATTTATTTTGTAATGAGAATTTAATGCTTTGTTTTTATACGTTGATTAAAAACCCAATGCTATTAGTGCTTATAGAAAAAGTGTTGTAAACAGGTAAAAGAAATTTCTATAAAGCTCTATACCTAAAACCAGACATACAAGATGATTATATATGCGAGTGGACAGCAAATAAAAAATAGGAGATTCAAAATGCAATGGTGAAAAAGATTATAAGAGTGATGGTGCTGCGAGTGCAGGAAGTTATCTTCCAAGCTCATGGCACCTTTGTAGCACCACAAACCCCTTCCACATGGAGTAAGAAGCCACAAAGTTTCCTCCAGCAGTGAAGCCAGTAGAACATGCTGAATAGGGAAAGCCAAGG
>NW_010165574.1:104521-122966 GCF_000695765.1 Mesitornis unicolor | reverse complement strand
CCCTACGTCCTTCAGCAACTCCAAGGAAGCTGGGTGAAAAACTGGCATTGGCAGAAAACAACTGCAATGCACCCATGAAGTTTCATAAGAACATTTCTGTGAATTTGGCTCTCTCTTGTGGGGAACTATTTAACAACTGGGATTACTTTTAATTTGGATGAGGTAATTGGAAAAGTTTCTGATACTGCATGATAAGAGAGACAAAGAAGGGAAACGCATCACATTGTTAACAGAGATGTTGTTTGTTGGTACAAACTTGGGATGATCTGCATCATGGATGGAGTATGATCAGTCATGAGCATTGCTAGAAAAATCCTTTACGCCAAATTATAACCGCCAGGTTTAAAGAAAGAATAACACCTAGTCTAGGCAGGGGGCTTGGACTAGAGGTCCTTTCGAGGTTCCTTCCAACTTCTTATATACTGTGATTCTGGGTTCTATTTAGACAAGGCTGAGAAAAATGACTAAAATAGCTCTATAATAGAAGAGCCATCACACAACCGTACCATTATCTAAATATGGATTATTAGTTGCACCAACCACATTAATTCTGGACATTACAGAAAGGAAAATCTTTTAAAGCAGTATTTATACATGCGAACATTAAGGAAAGCAAGAAATTTTGGAATATTAGCTCTGTTTTGGAAAACATACTTTTTCACTATCTTATTAATGATATTGTTGTTCCATGAGACAGGGAACTGTTGCACAGGCAACTGCAAGCACTGGAGGCCTATTCCATTGCCTGCATATAGGAATCTGCTGTCATTTCAGGCGCCCTGTGATATCTGATGTATCCCCACAGGGCTTGCAAATATGACAGAGCACCTAGCTGCATATGATCTCTGCCATTCAGGAGTGGAAGCTGGAAGCCAAGTGGGATGCCCGAGGGTATCCCAAATGGTACAAGGTACCTGTACTGAATCAAGTTGCTGATGTCTTTCTTGCTGGAAGCACATTCATAACGGTGAATTGTCAGATAGCAGAAATCTGCTTAGCAACCTGCATAAAGCTCACTCAAAAATGCCTGAGTGAAAAAATACTTCTCTCTTGAAATCTTTGGGTAAAACTTCATAGCCTTGTCCAGAAAAGTGTGATTTATACCCTGTAATCTTAAACTAATTAAAAAAATCTATGAGTGCTTGCTCATTCAAGCTTACACATAATTTAGGATTTTTAAATTAATATAACCTAGAATAAAGTTTCTATTTTCAAAATAGTTTTCTTTCTAGTAAAGCTATGTAGAGTCAAAACAGTAAATTATATACTTTGGATTTGAGAAACTGAAGTATACTCAAGTATAATTTTAACAATGTTATGTCCTATAATGAGTTGACCTTCTATTCTCCTTAACCCTTTTTTTCATCAAAGCCACCTACACCCACTTTGCCTTCTGTTTCTCTAATCTGCAATTATTTATGTTTTCTTCATGCTGCTCTATCCGCCATGGGAGCAAAATTGTATTTGGTGAAATATAGAGCTAATTATACCATGAACCCAACAACAAAAAGACAGAGCAGATGTTACTTCAGACGTGCTAACAGTCCCTATGCTTAATGCACACATAGTGAAGGACTAAACGCAGCATCTGAAAAAAAATGTGATGGGCTTAAACATGTGGAAAGAAATTAGCACAGACTCAAACAGAATGACGTAGTTAATAGGCTCTAAAACATTTATTCAGTGATCATATTCAGTACTGATTTTACTTTAATTTAATACATATGTGAGGTTATACGTGGGGTCAAATATAGAGTATTAGGTGATTACGCTCAATTTCTTCTGATCTCAGTACCCATTTTCTTCAGTATCCCTTCTGCCTGTCCATCAGCACCTCCAGTTCTAGGATGAAATTTGTCCATCTCTTTATCTCTTAGAATGCTTCCCAAAACATAGGAACTAGATCTAAGAATAACTGTATAGGCCAAAGCAATTTTTAAAAGTGCTTTCTAGTGTTTTCTTTCCGAAATCAATGTGAGTAAGGAAGAGCTAGGAAACGGATCTTAATAATTGAGAAATATCTGACACTACTTAAAAACAAAGTTTCCTCTATTTTGTTTTAAATTAGCTTGCTGGGGTTATTTGAAATGCAGGGACAGTATGGGTGACCCTACACCAGTCCTCAAGCCCAGGCACGCTTCCTGCTGCATTTAATAGTACAGATGTAGCTTAAAATCACAACTGTAGGAAAAGATGATATAAACACAGACTTTTAATACTGTTAAGTGCCGATTACCATACCAGATTCATATATAGAGTAACTGGGAGACAGTTTGGTGTTTATTATGAAGGATTTATCAGGATTAGAGTGCAGTCTCTCAGCAGCCTACAGAGTATCTGTGGGAAGCAGAGGATCACCAAGAGCCTGTTTTTCCCCCTCTCTTAGTACCAATCTACCACAAGACTATTCGTTCTTTTTCTCTACCATATGCTAACTACTCCAGAACTAAAAATGAGCCTACAGATCATGAAGATGAACAGAAAATTGCAAAATTTCCATTTCCTCTATTGCATACCTTTACCACTTTCCTGAGTAGAATAACCACACAATTTGAAAGTGATTTAGGATAAGTTGCAAACCTTCACATCAGGCATAACTCCTGTAATTCCAATTATTTTATATACACCAATGCAATACAAATTTGCCACGTACCCTTTCACCTCACTTAAGAAGAGTCTAGTGACTCACCTGAGTAGCTAAACTGTTCTATAATAGAAGTAAAATAAACCTCATTCAGTAAATGCATGGTACTTTATAGTAAGATATAAAAATAGTCTACCATCAGTCAAGCTTCAGTAGAAAAATTAAGATCACTAAAACAGAATTCAGCAAACACAAATTTGAATTATTAGCTGCAGGAGCACTGATTACATTACCACAATAAATCATTTTTCTGAAATGTGCAGTATCAAATTTAAAAGGGCACTTTCCACTTCACTAAAATCCACAATATAACCCCACAACTGGTTCAACTTCACTACAAATGGAAAAAAAAAGCCATTAAAAATGTGTGATTTTGAACTCAACTTTGAAGGGATAGATGCCTGAAGAAAATTTACCTGCCCAATTATAAATCTTGAGAAAAAAAAACTCTAGCAAGAGATGTCTATGATAATAGAGAATTTCAAATAACTGGTTAAAACTACACATAACCAGACTAATCACAGTACTCTAGAAAGGAACATGTCTTTAACAGCAATCATCACAGTATGAAATCAACTCAGCTTATTACATTTGGCTGAATAATCTAAAACTGTAGAATTAAAAATAATTATTGATAAAAGATAAGACATAAAAACCTCCCTAGCTGTTTGAATCTAAGAATATCAGGGGATGGAATGAATGTTGAATTTATGTTGTGGAAAATTGGTCCCAAGTTGGTTTTACACTTCATCAGAAAGCACTTTTGTCTTGTATGCAAACAGTTAATGAAGCATACCAAAACTGCAACTTTTTTGCTAGCGCTGGTGTGGTAAGACTCACAGTCTATTCTGTAGCTTGCAGAATATTTAAGAAACATTATCGATTTTTCATTTATTCTCCTTTGGTTATAATGCAGAATCCTATAATTTTAAGTAAGCTTCCTTCTTGCATTTTCAAGTATACATATTCACATATAGCTAGCAGTTGCAGGTATAGTATAGTGTTTCACAGCTAAAGCATTTATTTTTGTTCCTTTACAGAGTATTTTCAAGAAAAGATTACACCATATGAATAACTGGCACCCTGATAAATTCTAAGAATGTATGGATTCTTAACTACCTCTCATGCTGGATACATGACAGGTTTTAAAATTTTATAGTTAAACATTTCTCTTCTTTTTTTTTAAATTTTGTTTCAGCTATTCTCATAGTTGAAAACAGAACAAATTAATCCCAGCGGACAACAGTTATACTATCACATATTTTCTAGAGAAAATGGGTAGGACACCCTCTTTTATACCAAAACTGAAATAAACATATCAAACAGGAAAGACTTTACAATGTGCTGAACACTTGCCTTTAAAAAGACTTCATTTCACAGTGCAGCTTTATGACTTCTGTATCAAGAATTTGTCTGCAGAATTATATCTGAGTATGGCAACCAGCTCCATTATCTCAACCATACACACTGTTACGATTAACTTCGGGAAATTAGTGGGGCTTACACAGCTGAACAAATGATTGGCAAACTCCAGGCAATCACCACATCAAAAAGAAAGTTCCAACTGCAAAGACAAACTGCATAACGCTCTGCAGGAGGGGAACAAGCTGCCTAAAAAATGGTGTAATGCAGGAACTGAATGTATTTATTTACTCAAGACTCACTAAAGCTGTTTTATCTGTGCAATCCAGCCTTTTGCCACTTGTCCTGTAAAGAAGCTCCCACTGGCAGAACAACGTAGCAACAGCTACTAATATAGATAATGTTGAATGCTCAGGCTTCAGAAAATTGGTGTAAACTGACTTCTGTTAGACATCCTCATTATTAAGCCTATCATTTAGCCTAAGGGCACAAAGTAGAAATCAGAGTGGCCCTTGCTAAAAATAATAATTAAAAAAAATATCTACCATTAAAATCCTATAGGAGTCTCAGACTGACTGGATAGGCTGGAGTACATTTCAACAATTACTGGTAGCAAACTCATCCAAATTATTAATATAATAGATGTTTTTTGTACCCCAATTACAACTGCAAAAATTAGTAACATTTCAGTTAAAAACAGTCAGACGAGGTTGTAATGCCTGCTCTTAGGCTTGGGTGCCACGGAAGTACATTTGAGATAAATAAATATATAATAGACCTAAACTATCTTTCCTAATAGTCTCACAATAGATTCCTCGCATTTCTACAATATATGATTGCTGACATACAGCCTCTTCATACATATATTTTGAAATTGTCATGCCACAATATACTGATATAAAAAGTCCTCTTGCTATGCTTTCTCAACTTTTTACTACCCACTTACAGCACTTCACTTTCAGCAAGACTTTTACAGTCATCAGAGATTCTCCAAAGGTGGCCAGCCCAGAGGAGTAGCATCTTCCACCCCAAAGAGGTGTTTGGTAAAGTGTCATCTTAATGGCAAACTACTTCTGGCATAGGCAATTGCACTCATATTCGAATTTGGATAGTGAACTTGTTGGACCTCATTATCTAAGAAAGGTGGGATCGATTAGTGATTCAATACAAATCTTTCAGGAAAGTCCAGCTGCAGCAAGAAATGGAAGCGGTGATTCAGGAGACACCACTCACTCTGAGTCTGCACTGAGGAGCAGCTCCAGCGTGGTGCGAAGGGACATCATGCTGCTGGTGGTGCTGTCTTTCAGATGAGATGTAAAACTGAGTTCTGACAACTTACAGTCATTAAATATCCCATGGCACTTTTCACAGGAGTACATGTGTTAACCCATATGTCCTGGCTATATTCCAAATGCATAATTGCATTCTGCCTACCTAAATTCCCTGTGCAGTTTCAGTAGCATGCAGTACTATTTATTCTCTTTCTCGCTTCTCTCCAATATTGCTTTTCAGCATTTATGCTCAGGTACAAGAAAAGGCACAGATTTGCCACAGTCTCTTAACTTCTGGCTGGCTGACATCATAAAAAAATTGAAGGCAACTCAGATCTACAACACAACGCGCAGGAAGAAAGAAGGTCCTCAGAATTTAAGTAAATTATAAAAAAAAGCATGGAGCTGTCTCAGATAGGCAGTACAGAAATATCAAGGACAAGAAAATCTCAGAACTGTTATCTTTCTCAGCCAACAGTTTTGAAAAGTACCTCCATTCCTCTAGGTTGTGCAGTCTCAGACTTGTAAAGTGATTAGCAGGATTCTAAGATCTAAGACTTAAATACTTAAATTACCCTTAAACTCCCCATAAATTCCACTCCTGAAGACAGGCATCTATTCTGTTAAGTTAAAAACAAAGAGGCATTTCAAGGCTTATTTCTACCTTTTAGACTTTAAATAGAGTGTGTAAAAAACATTGATAAAACATAGAAAAAGGCCGTAGATAAGAACCCTGGAGTATTACCAGTGTATCCTAATTATTGAATCTCATTATAATTTCCTTTTTCTTTTCCAATAAATCTTGCACTCACTTCATCATAGTGGTCCTGATGCAGAAAGAGTGAAAAACTCTAAGAGGGAATTCAGACTAGTTTCCACACTGACAATTAATGCGTTTTCACAGGAGATGAGCAAAAGCTGTTTGAGTCACTCATATTGTCTGTATTGCCTTAGTGATGCTCTATAGACTAGACCACTAGTCCTGAGCTCACACCACCCAGTTTGGTGAAACTTAGAGTGCTTTGTGCCTGGTGCTATACCTCAGCAAGGGTATGTGCTGTGTTCGGCCTTACAGATCGCCAAAGGGAGGATTCCACCTGGTCGTTTGGCATGAAACAGGGATTGCTCTGCTGAACGCAAAGCAGGGGCAATCTAGAGAAGAAACAGTAATACAATTCTTAACATCAAGGGGACTTTGCTAATGAAACGGAATTATTCAGGGCCTTTCAGGTTTAAAAAATATCTAAGCTTTCCTTCAGTGTTTTCTGTGCTTAACCTTTTACTAGAACTTACACTTCGTATTTTTTCAGATACAGGTCTGAAACTGGTCTATTCAAATATATTTTTTCTTCTAAAATACATTTATTGACTATTTCTATTATATTTTTTTTCTGCCAGTTTAAGAATAATTAATACAAATACCACCTAAATCAGTCCTGCTCAGTTCTTTTCCTGGTACAGGACACACAACTCAGCTATAAAGCATTTAGACCTAGATTCCCTTAACCGAAATGTTCAGTTTCAGTGACCAGCTGCCTCAGAATCCCTGTACAGTCAAACAATGGGCAGTTGACTCTACATAGTAATTCACGTAATCATTAGTATCAATTGTCCATCAGGGATATCTATCTCTTTGTGAGCCCTGGACAGCTGGATTCCAGACTTTAGCACCTCATGAAGTTAGACAGGTAAAACACGACTGATCCTAAACACTTTTTTGTTACCTTTTTTGGTGATAATCACCATAATTACCTTATGAGGAGCGGCTACAAGCCTTATGAGGAGCGGCTGAGGGAACTAGGGTTGTTTAGCCTGGAGAAGAGAAGGCTGAGGGGAGACCTCATCACCACCTACAACTACCTAAAGGGAGGTTGTAGAGAGGTGGGTGCTGGTCTTTTCTCCCAGGTGATGGAGGATAGAACAAGGGGAAACGGCACCAAGCTGTGCCAAGGGAGGTTCAGGTTGGAGATAAGGAGGAAGTTCTTTACTGAGAGGGTCATTAGAAGCTGGAACAGGCTGCCCAGGGAGGTGGTGGAGTCACCATCCCTGGATGTATTTAAAGAGCAGTACTTAGGGATATGGTTTAGGGGGTAGACAGGAGCGGTTGGACGTGATGATCTCGGAGGTCTTTTCCAACCGAGCGATTCTGTGATTCTGTGATTCTGTGATTATATTTGTATCATAAAAGCTGTACAATCAATTACGCAGAAGGACAATTAAAGTGAATTTCAGTTTTTTTATGAAACTCATCCATAGTCTTATTCTGACTATTAACTCTAAACAGTTTTCAGTAGCATACAGAGGAAATTAAACACATTTTCTTGTAGGCAAAAATTTATTATTATAATCATATCAGGTGGCAAAGTCAAGTGAAAGAGGTGCCAATTTCACCTGAGGTTCAACTTTACTCACATCTTTCCTGTTCTGCTGCCGGCTTTCTTCTACTAAATTCACTCTGTCTTGAGGGTTTTTTTGAGGACATACATTCAGGTCTTAGATTATATTGATAAGCTCTCAAAAAAAACCAAAGAAGCTCAAAACAACCTCCATATACTTTGTGAGCATGACTGCATGAAATAAAGGCAGGTCTGATGGATGCTGAATTAATGTAAATGACATTTTGTAATATATGGCCCTAATTCTTCTTTCACTTATGCTGCTGTAAATCTGGAAAAAAAAACCCTCCACGGATTTTCATGAACTTACTTTGCTCAAAAGCTGATACAGCTGAGAAAGAATCAAATGTTCTTTATTTAAATATTGATTGTGCACTTAGGAAATTAAAATAGTTGTGATGCATATACTGAAAATAAATATAATTTTTAATATATATTAACTTCTGCTAGCTTATAAGCTTAGATAGAATTCCAAGTAACTAGCTTGTCTGAAATGAAAACATGAATATTCCTAACAAAAGGGTTTTGTACTTGAGGGGATTAGAGGGCAGAAAGTAGCTCAGAAGCCTTTGGAATATCCTGCATAAAAACAGGTCATTTTTAATATATATATAAAAAAAACTTTAATACAGAACAACAGATTGTGCTAAACTCACAATCCCTTTTCTTCTTCTCCCTCTGACATGCAAACACCTGACACACAAAGGGAGTCACATTCAGAAGGAGATTATGATGCAATGATCTCGTTGTGAATGTTGCATTATGGTTTCAGCATCGCTGTAAGAGCTCCCCTGGCACTTGTGCTTACAGCAATTTGAATTTCTCTGGCAGCTAGGTATGATTTGTGACAGATTTCAGCCTTGCTCTTCATTGAGGGAGAACACTGGCAAGTGTTTGAGGTATTTACCATGGAGATTGGAAAGAAGAAAACATAGAGGAACATTTGAGGTAGCCTTTTTTCTCCTTTTTCTTTTTTTTTTCCCAAAATATAAATTCTTTTTTTCAGCAGTTATTAAGTTTTCCAAACCAGTTCTTTTCAGTGGAATCATTTTGTGCTTCTTAGGAAAAGTTGTCTCGCTATGCTGTTCTATTTGAAGGATCATTCCATTCACCATGATAGTGAGACTGTTAATTTTAATGACTATTATGAATGCATATATCACCAGCCAAATGCTCCATGTAGAGCGCAAAGAATCTTTCCATTGATTGTACTGTAGTTTGTGGCATGACTGCAAAGTAGATTGCTTGTACATTCTTTACACATGAATTATACCTCTAAACTTGTTTACCTGGTTTGAAAAATCTTTATCCTGGAAAATACCTTAAACTCTTCTGAAAAAGAGCTGTTAGGTTACAGGTTTGGCACTAGATCTCCCAAAGTTTCCTGAGCCAAAGCCTCTACTAAGTAGTTCCTAAAGCTGACTTGCAAAGACTGTTCTCAAGATCTCTTCTGCCATAAAAGGAGTAATAAGCATCTGTATGCAAAGTTTCTCTAAAATTTTCTTGGTCTGCAGACTACAGCTTATCTTGATTCCTTCCTCACTCCCCTATGTATGTACTGGAGGTAGTCCCCAGGGAATACAGACAGCTCCATAGCAAAGGCTGCACTCTGAGCATAAGCATTCAGGGAACAATGACAACACGCTGGCTGGCTCTGGCATGAACTGATGAATGAGAAATTTAAAAGGGAGATATTGCACAGCCTACAAAGAGAAAACCTGCATTTAACAAAGGATTGAGGGTGACCGGGTTTAGGATAATAAAGTTTGTACCTTATACAGCAGAATGCATACAAACTTCCATTCACATGTAAAAATAGCCTATCAATTAAAGCATATTTCTTCCTCTTTGGCCCTATTTTTCAATTATTTTATTTGAGACAATAAGTTTGGCAAGTTCTTTTGTTAACACAGTTCCTGTTATTTTAAAAGCCACAGAGGTTATGGCCCATGGTTATCATCCGATACTTAAAATATGTACATGAAAGAATGCATAGGAGGTGTCAGGTGCACCCTTGGGAGGATAGGAATGTCCACATGGTTCCAGGTCTTCTACAAGCAACGGTTTCTCTATGAATGGGTGAGAAATGTCCTTTTTCATGTGCAGGTGTTCTATATTCAAAAGGTACACCGTAAGATATGATTTCAGGATTGACCCTCTGACCTGCCGAGCATCCTCAACTCAGGGTTCCAAATATGAGAACCAGATCTTCAAAATAATTTGTTAAAAATATATACATAAACTACAGGGCTTATATACAAAGACATGATTTTTACTATGCTTTAGTAACTATGCGAGTTTTTAGGGTTTTTTAAATTTATTTACTTCATTTTTAAATATCATATGCACACAGTCTTTAGAAACTGGTGAAACACTGCAGATTTGATTCATTTGATTTAGAAAATACTACAGTACCTCTGGCGTATCATGGGTTTGTTACTGATTGCTAACTGAAAAAGGGGAGCTGTCATACATATCACATACAAATTCAAACAGAAAATAAAACCATAACACGTTGCAGTGATTTATCAACATCTATTCTTAAAAACACATACTTCAACTACTTCGTTAATAAACGTTTTTTAAAAAAGAGAGTAATAAACTAACAAACTCTAGTATCTTTGAATACTAAATGGAATCAAAGAGAACACGTGGATTTATTGACCTACCAAATGATCACTGTTTCATTTTTTAATACAACTGTATCGCCTAAGAAAATACATCATAAACACAGGCTGTTGAAAAAATGTTCAGTGTGAAGGCAGTTTAAAGAAAATTAAAGATTGTATAAAGAAGTAGAAATAGGAAGAAAACTTAGTGTCTTTTCTAAATTAAGATCACCAGTCTATTTAGAGAGATGGAAGTGAAAAAGATCATTAATATATGAGAATACATAACAGTAATTCTGGCACAACTGTTAGTGCTTCTCACTCCACAAAAATGCGAAAATATTCCATAAAACTGAGATACAACATATCAGCACATATCACATTCTGGAAGAAACAGAATTATTTGTTTTAAAAATATTTATAATCATACAGATGGAAATAATTGAGAACAACAGCTTGTTTAAACCAGAATTTATCACTTAGTGTAGTAGTGGGGAAAAGCTCTCATAACATTAAATAAAAGAAACAACTCTATGAAATTAAAAACTTCTCATCTCATATTATAAATCATCACTGACTGATGAAGACCAGTCAGGAACCATGCACAGAAGATGATTCTGTATCTGCCCACTGTCGCTTCCTGAACTTTCCTCTGATGGGTGTTGTGATTCATAGGGTACCACGACAAAATCACCACAAGTCCACTCCAAAGTGGAAATACTGTGTCACACTGATACTTGAGTGACTGCCGTAACTGAGGAATCCTTTTAAGTATTTACACTGACATCACAAAAATGTCATTGTTATAAGGATACGGCTTCTTAACATTTTGGTTACAACACTTGAAATATTTGATTCTATTGCTACTGTGCATTCAGAAACATATTCTTTACTTAAAAGTGATCTATAAATGTGACATAGAACATATTTATATTTTTAATGTATAGTTATTAATATCCACAATAATGTACATGCATATGTTGGTATTCATATATGAAGCCTATAAACAAAAATACTAATATATATCAGACTGTGTTTGACTAAACAAAAGATCAATGACTACAAAATGATACATTTGTGCAGAATTTATCAAATACTTGAAACAAATCATAAGTTACGTTTGGGAGACAGAAAAATTAAAACAAAACAGAAACTATTTCTGTATACAGGGTACTAATTAAGCCAGAGTATTTAAATGTAGTAATTGTTCTGTCTCTCTCTCTTTCTCTACCTCTCTTCTGTCTTCTCTCTTTTTTTTAAGCTTTGCAAAGAAAGAGCTACTGACTTATTCATTTCAGTTACCAAGAAATTTCTCAACTTCCTTGGGTGCTTAAGAGCAAGAATATTTTAGACCCCATCTTTGCATATTACTTTATCTTTCAGTGGTAATTAACAGAGTCTTAATCTGGCTAATGTTAATGACCACTGTTCTTTCTTTAAATCCCAGTTAAACCAAGCTTATTAAGGGCCAATTAAAGGAAGTCTTATGTGATCTGAATAACACTAAGACCAATTTTAACAGCTATAACTCTTTATTTTGGATGATGAGTGTAGAAAAAAAATACTCCTTATTACAGCCTTTGTCCATTTTAAAATAAACTGTCAATGGGTATTGGAAAGGATGAGGAGTCTTAGAAAAAGTCAGAGATATTGCTGAATTTAGTAAAATGCAGTTTTCCCAAAAAAAAAGAAAAATAAATTAGCTATGTACTACTATTTTCACTCCTTCCCATAAAAAAGGCAATATATTACTAATTTCCACTTCATTTTGTATAATGTTACAGTATAAAAATGGAACAACACTTTGCAGTAACTTTCCAAGTGGCAAAAACACAATCTAAATCTGAATTAACTGAGTACCATGGATAAAATAAAGAAAAACTCACTCATTATTTGAATAGGAAATGGAACACATCTACTTAAATATGAAAGACTTAACTGGGCTTTTTGATTTGAGGACAGTTTGGTAGCTTCCTCACTTTTTAACTGAATACAAATTTTGACTCTGGACTTTTGAAAGGCTTGTTGGTTCCACTAATGTCTAAGGTGACCCTTCCACCGATGTGTTGTTATAAATTACCTCCCACTATTTCTTACATATCTAAGATTTCACTCATTGCTTAACTTCACCATTACTTCCCTTTCATCTGGACGGAAGCAGTAATGCAATCTGACTATTGCCTCTAGCTACTAAACAAAATATTACTCTTACCACTACTGTCTGAAGTCCTAACACCCTAGAGCTAACTCCCGCTGCAGCAACTCACTGCAGGACAGGTCCCTTTGCACGCTCTGCAGGGCCCAACAGACCTAACTCCATGGCGACAACTCTTAAATTCTGTGGCAGCAGCCACAAAATCCATGGCAACATTAATTCATTTATTGTCTCTAAAATACTCTTCATTCCCACTTTCCCACTCCCGCACAAACATATTCAGCCGTGAGTCATAGCAGAGAATATCACTGATGAAAAATTGATGGCTATTTTTAACAATAGATCCTGAATTATTTTTCTCTGTGCTCCCCAGGTAGTTTGGCTATAACAGCTCTCAGTCTCTAAAAGAGCTGCAAAATACCAGCACAGAAGAAAGCTTGCATCTGGACTCTCCAGCTTTCCATGTCCCACTTCTTCCACTCTTTGTCAGGCTACTGAGGTTGCCTGGATCACATTCAGTTTTCCATCTATCTATTTATAAGGTGGACCTCAGCTTTGATTTTTTTGTGTCCTTGTTCCTGGCTCTATGAGACAATATACCTGTACTGCATCTGTGAACATAATTTTTAAAACAAACCAAAATCCCTGTATTGGATTTCTATGAGGCATTTTGGTTATAGGTAGTAGGGGAGGGCTACAGAGATAGCCCTGTAAGAAGCTGCTAGAAGCTCCCCTGACTCCAATTTTGGACCCACCTCTGGCCAAGGACAAGCTAATCAGCACCTTTGCGAATTCATGTACTTAAGAAGGTTGCAGCCCACAGCCCACTCTCTCTTGTCCCGGCCCTGACCAGTGCAGACCTGGTGAAGCTGGTGTGGCCCCATCGCTGTCGGGCTGGTCTGGCCCCAGATTAAGCTCAAGCCCCACTGCAGCTCCAGCCCGAGAGAGAGAGCTGGGAACTAAAGAACCAGCAGAAGAAACCTGCAGCAGAGAAAAGAGTGTGATGTGAGGAGAACTGTGCAGACAACAAGGTCAGTGAAAAAAAGAGAAGAAGCGCGCAAAGCCAAAGTTCCTCCTGCAACCCATGGCGAGAGCGCAGGTCGACCCACCTGCAGCCTGTGGAGGTACAACAGTGGAGCAGAGATCCATATGAGAAGATGGCTGCCCCCAAAAAGGTCATGACTCCATGGGCAGTGTGTGCTGGAGTAGACTGTGGGAAGGACTGCACCATGCAGAAGGGAAGCCCACATCGGAGCAGTTTGTGAGGAAACTGCAGCCACGGGCAGATCCGCAGAAAAGTTTGTGAAGGACTTTTCTCCTGTGAGAAGGGTGTCACGTGGAAGCAGCGGTGAGTGGGAGAAATCCTCCTAAACCCTGAAGAGGAAGGAGTGGGATGAACTGACTGCAACCCCCATTCTCATTCCTCTGTGCTGCTGGAGGGAGAGATAAAGAATGGAAGGCTAGAGGAAGGTGTTGACTTTAGGATCTGGTTGTATCTCTCACTATTCTACTCTGATGCTACTGGTAACAAATTAAATTATTAGCTTTTCTCCCCAAGATGAGTCTGTCTATTATCTGTGACCATAAGTGGTAAGTGAATGCTCCCTGTCTTTCGTCTCGATCCATAGACTCTGTTATATTTTTTCTTATCCTCAGCCCATCATGGGAGGAGGAAGGAGTGAGTGAATGGCATTGTGGTGCTCAGTTGCCCACTGGACTTAAAACACAATTCCTTTCAAAATGAAAAGCAGAGTTTTGCAGAAAATGATGTGGCTACAAGAGTACGAGGCTTTGCTATACACATCTCATCTGATGAATCGACAGCTGTCAGTACCACTACTGCAATAGGAAAGTATACTACTTTTCCCAAATAATTATCAAAGGATGATGAGGGGAGTCAGAGGGGAGAGAGAAAACTGCATAAATTGTACCACATCACATCAAAACAGGAAGAGGGCAGTGACACTGAAAGCAGTATTCCAGTACTGAAACAGGCGTCAGCATATCATAGCCAAAAATTCAGTTCTAGGTGAGGTAACACCTACGGTGCTGGCCACAGGAAAAAAAAATAGAAAACACAAATAAAGTAAGTTTAATGTCATCCTCAGTCATTCACATCTGTTAATCTGGCAAATCAGCTTTTCCATACAAGGATAAACAAAAGACAGACAGTCCAGACTCTTTATCTGTCCTAAGTACATCTCCGTGTGAACACAGCAGCAACAGCAGTGAGATGGAAGAGCTTGCCAGTCGCAAAACAAAAGGAGAAGTGGATTCAGAAATGTCCAGCACTTTCCCATCCCGATCTTTCTTTCCCTCTTACTTACTTTTTCCCTTAACTCTCCTCCCCCACCATTTCCCACCACTACCACTGTCACTGATCTTTAGACGGCACTTTTGGATTTCAAGAAAGAGCTCTCTTCATGCCTATTCCTTCAGTTGAGGCTTCATCTTATACCAAAGAGTTCAATCCCAGATCACAGAGGGTAAGACTCCAGTGCGAGCCTGGTTGCTGTACTGGTATGGCAGCAGTTCTGTCTGTGTCCCATGATACCCCCAGTATGCTCATTAAGGGTAAGGCCTGCAAATAATTTCAGTTAACATTTATATGATCATAATCACACATGGAACATCTCATCTGCTTTGGCAGAAGTACCTTAGTTGGGATTATGGAGAGCAGAAAGTGTACGACTTTCTACAAGGCAGGCTGCCTTGCAAACTCAGGCCTGATGTGTAAGTAACTGAACGCTTCTCCTGCTCCCTCTCCAATTTTATCTTTCTTTTAATGAGAGATCTGCTAAAAAACACGTTTTCACAACTAAAGGCTTCAAGGAGCTCCTGAGGGAAAAAAAGACACCCGACACTTTTCTGCTGGTCTTCCTGACCACAGGAGCAGCTTGCAGGACTTCCAGCACGTTCAGGGTGTGGACTGTTTGCATGCCATTGCACATGAGGACCTGAGCAAATGAGATGACACCAGTAAAGGCCTGAACTTCACTCCACACATCTCTCATTTTTATTAAAGTCTTTCCAATATGCTGTCCTGCAGGAAGAGTTAAGTGGCTGGGCAAGGTTGAGAGGAGACAGAAAGTGAAGGCCTCATTTTCTTAACAGGCCAGGACAAAGAGCTTGTGATATTGAAAGTAACAAGGATGTCCTCTCTCCCAGAAAACAAAATAAGCTACAGAACTGTAGAAAACTGTATATACACCCAATTCTCCATTTTGCAGGGTATTTAAATACTATATCAGAAAATGTATAGACTAGAAGATATTATACTTAGTCATGTTTGTGACATCTGGCTAGCACTGCTGTATCAACAACTAACAAGTCTAGCGACACTTAAGCTGATTCCTGCAGGGCTGCTTATCTGTATTTGGTAGGATGATCCTCAGCATCTACTCCATATCAGAACTAAGTTAGGTCCTTAACCATTCCTAGCCCAGTTCTGCAGAGTAGATGCATTATCCATAGTATCAACTGCTTTCACACCATAGGGTGAAAAACTACTCTAGACCTTCAGTCTACACGTAGAAAAGACATGGATTTTTCTTTCAAAAACTCTCCATCTATTGTTGCTCCTGATTTTCCACTTGCTAATTTAAACTTCTGGACAAAGCTTTTTCTGCCCAGATCTTTTATCTGTTTGCTTGGTCACCCTCCCTTCATGGAACTGGGGCTTGGGAACTAGAGATGTCAGCTTGGGGTTTTTTTCCCTAAGCATGCCTCAGGACTGACTGAACAATTACTATTGGAGTCATGAAGGATTTCTTTTTTCCCTTTAGAGCCTAATGGATTTTAAAGCATCTTGGAGTTTTAGTTCAATTGACAGGAAAATTTGGAAATAATGCAAAGCCCTAACTATGCCTTTTTAACTTTGGAGGATTGCTAGTAAGCATATCACAACAAAAAATGAAATACAGAATTTTGCTGGCAAACTTTTGCATCTTAAAAAGGCACACAGGTCTTCCTTTGGAAATGTGTGCCTTGCTGTGAGAAGAAGGAAAGAGAAGTACTCAAAGAGCTTGAAAAGAACTGAATCCTATAACAAACTGAACCTTACAAACTTCATTGCATTATCTGGCAGCCCTTTGTAGCTGGGGAGTCTGGGAAGATTTTCATTGTTTCAGGAGCTTTCCAGTGTTAATAAAACTGCAGCCTGCTGCCTAAATCCATTCCTGTGTCTGTCTTCATTCACTTGAGCATCCTAATCAAGTGTCCATTTAAATAGACTAGTGGCATTTTGAGATGCCAGCCACTCACACTAAGATGAAATCTTCCATTGTGGAGTGAAAACACAGAACAGTTAGCTCCATAGATAAAATATTCATGTATAAGAAATAGTACCTGCTAAACTCCTATCTATGACTCATTTCAAACTTAGTATACTTCATAGCAGAAGATGACTTATAGCGCTACATAGAGGTAATCAAATACAGAGAGGGGGGGAAACAAACCACATAAACAAATACTTACTATGTAACTTTTAAGGTCTGATTTTTTGTCATCTAATTCTAAATACTAGTTTTAAAGGAGACATGCTAGAAAATTAATATCATAGGTAAACTATAGACCACGTTTGGCTAATTTAATACTCCAACGTGTATTTGTTTTCTGTATATTTTTTTTCTTATTATTCTCAATAAGATACTCTCAGCATGATAAAAAGAAGGACATTACCAGCAGCGTTTTCAATCACGGGGGCTATATATTCAAGAGCAATCAATAAAAACCACACAGGGTCTGACAAACAACTAGTCAAAGGAATCATTTTTCTCAGATACTTAGCAGTATCCTTTTAAAGTAATTGCTTTTGGTCAATGTTACCCGTTATCATTTGGTCTGCTCTTTTTCCAAAATAGAATGGATGTCATTTCCATTAATATTTCAGCTGTCTGTGTAGGTTTTCAAAGTGCACACTCCACAAAAAAGAGGAGGATTTTTGTTTCAACTTCAGTCAACTAACAAAGAACTCAAAAATGCTATGGAATAGCAGTGCTATATTGTCCAAGATAAAAGGTAATTTTAAAGAAAATTATTACAGAATGCAAGATATAGTCTGCCCTCATTTTCACTCCACACAAAATTGTTAACTCCAATAAAGACAAATAGATACAACAGACTTTGGCCCAGTTGATCCATGCTAGAAAATAGTATTAGCAGACAAATACGCCAAAAATGCCACCTAAAATAATAAATGAACATTGAGTCATTATTATAGCTTGTTTTAGGAAATTTAAATAAAATCTTACTACTGAAACCCTTGTGTTGCCTAACCCTGCCTGCGACAGCAGGGAAGTTCCTGCCTTGTGCCAACTGATCATTTAAAGATGTCCACAAGATACCGAAAATACTCGGCATAATCTGTAAGTGTACAGCTGGGATACCAAATTAGATTAAGAACGGCAAAGAACATATCTTTTCCGTTGTAGTAAGACCTCAGAAACTGTCTAGTTATGCTTTGTACTAAATGTTCTGGCACGCAGCCAAGGCACTTCCAAACATTTCTGAGTTCACTTTTCCATGGAACTCTTTTAAAAATCAATTAGTAGTGAAAGTCTTTCAAATGCAAGTGTTTTAAAATGTCAAGCTTGTATTTCTTTTTTCTTGCTTTTCCTTTCTTTTTTTCTCCCTTGTTGTGCATCAATGGCGGTATTTTGAAACCTTTATATTAAATTGATCATATTCTCTAATTAAGCCCGTAAAGAGAACAATATGTGCAGGCAGTTTAAAATGCATAGAACAAAAGGTTCATTCTTCAGAAAAAAATAAATAAGAAAGATTGAGAGAGATGCTGTAATTTTCTTAAACAAGGATGCCCAAGACATTTGTATTGATTTCAGGGTGATAAATGTTTTCATCATTACAAGGCAACAGTACAAGAAATGAATACTCTATTTATAAATGCCTGGATTGGGATATTTTAAAAGTATACTGCATAAGTGTTTTAGAAGTTCAATTATAAGCACTGGAAAGAGCAAACATATTAAATAAGGCTACTTTAAGTA
>NW_010165574.1:89521-99521 GCF_000695765.1 Mesitornis unicolor | reverse complement strand
ACTGTACAGTGAAACTGCATAGTTTTCCGGGTGAACACCTAAACTTCTCTCCTGCTGTTTCTGAAGAGTAGATTTACTTTTTCTCTTTTCTGTTTCACTGTGTCTCAGGCACTATTTTGTCATTACCGTATCACTCTCTGTTAACTCATTCAAATCTCATTCCAGAAAATATTAATCGCACACACTGAGAGTGAGATTCAGTCATTTAACTTTCTTCGCATAACTTCAACTCATGAGTCACACGACTGAGCGCTTTTAAGGCGCAATCTATCTGACCCACTTCTGGCATTTACTTTAGGATGAGATGGATCAACTCTACAACTGCCTATTCCTGTCCGTTGAGTCTAAGGTGACTAACTTGGATGTAAATGTCTACATTTGTTCCAGAGAAGCCCACAGTGAGGATTTAATCTAGATGAGGGACTCATCATTATAACACAACTGCCTGTCCAACAAGAAATGCATGAATCTTTTCTAATAATTCTTTTAATTTACTAAATGGTGTTCAGATCATAACATTCAATTCGTTGCCCTGTTTAGCAAATTTGACAATCACAATTAAAAGCTAGGGAAGCAGATCTGAAGAAATTATATTCTTGGTTGATAGACTAACATCGTATTTTAGCTATGAAGTTAAAGATTATTTTTTTTAACCATGCCATCATGAAGGCAAGTAAAACTCTAAAACAAAGTTTAGGGACCTGGCTATAACCAAATGATCTGTTTCTGGTAATCTGTGCATTCCCAATTACAGTTTTATGAAAGCACTCCTTTAGCTAGAAATGCAGTGTGCTCAACAGCATACATTTGTCCTTAAGGCTAGATGATCATGCCTTTGTGAGCATTTTAACAACACTTTAATCCACAAATCTCAAAGAAGTTTACAAAAGTAGATATATGTCACTGACAAGCATTTGCCTGATGTTCCATGATGTCAAAGTCACATGCGCAGTCTTGTTGTTAAAAGAAATGTTACTTATCATAAAATAAACACTGAAATACTGCAAATAATCCTTCTGGTCTGAGGTTATTGTTTATCTTATTTTCATTTTTGCAAGCGAATATTTTTAGAAAGGGAGCACATCCATCCACTCAGGAACATACACATTCAGTTTACGCCAAGACATAAATAAAAAATATTAATAAAATACTAAAGTAAGAAAGAAAAAAATCAGTGTTTAATCTATTAAACAACAGAAAAATTCTTCTGAACTAGTGATACTGTCATTGAACTGGAGAGAGTTTGAGAACAAGCTTGCTCTGGCTTTTTCACTCTATGATTTGGAATCTGCTCACAGTACTGCCAGCTTAACCAAAAAGGATTAACTCTCATATCCAACTGAGAACACAGATAATTCTCAGTAATTGGTAAAAAATGAAGATGAATGGGGCTGAGAGATAAGGAGCAATTAGCTCATCAGCAGTTACAGCTGTGCACTCAATCCGGATCCATCTCTTGAGTCTCGGCCCCTTTTAAAGAACCCAAGCAGAATAAGCACAGGACACCCCCTCCCAAAAAATTGCCGTACCTGCCCATCATTCCTCTCTCTTCCATTTTATTTCCATGCTATACAAAGACACCTGTCATAGCATTCTGTGTAAATTGCTACCTCTCCCAGGACCTGTATCTTCTTTTTACACTTAAAAAAAAAATGAAAAAAAAAAAAAAGAAAAAAACCCCAAAACCCGGAAACCAAATGACTACTGTAGACACTCTTAAGTTCCCTGTCAATCGTTTCATTATAGCAGCATCATCTGTTTGAAAATATAAGCAATTCCCTCATCTAATTATAGGGAGGATTTGAGGTTCATTAACATTGCCAAGGCAGAGAATCAGATGTGCAACTGCAGAGCTGTGCTCAGTGGCCTGCATTCTCTGTTTCCTTTTATTTGCTTTTTCAAGGTCTCCAAGACTTTTTCCTGAAACCATAAAAGTAATTCTTTCCTTCAAAATAGACACGTGTGTTTAGAAAAAGGAAATGACTGCATTTTGTACTGTTCTATTATTGGGCAAGGTCACTGGAGAAAAATAATTTCACCTAAATCATTTTATCTCTGATTCTGGATGAAGAAAAAAGAATAATAGTATGTAAGCAACCGTTACTTTTGAACAACAGATCACAGGAAACCTTGCGTTTGTCTCATAATTTTAAATATTGCAAGATAATGCGGATGAATAGGAAACATGCCAAGAAAACCTCTTAATTTTCAACACATTTTGTGGTTGTTTATGGATTAATGTGCTAGCCAAGTGTAAAATGTTGCTTTGTATTTCCTAACTGTGTTTAGAAACGGAGAACACCAAAGTCTTCATGATTGCTTCACTTCCTTAAAGAAATAATAGCGCTTTTTTTTGGTATGAATGTAATTTAAACAATGACATTTTCTCGGGACATCTGTTTTGAGATCACATTTTGAATAGATATGAACTCATTTCCTATTAAGCAAGTAATTTACTATTGTTGATAGTTGTTTACAAGTTTTATGAGTCAGATTTTAGCAAGTGGCAAAGGTCTTTACAAATCCTTGGAGTATTCCCTGAAGTGGATGCATAGTGTTTTCATGATATAAAATGTTCGGGAAGCAAAAGTATAGGTACTGTTCTTCACTTCCTACCAAGTTATAGATAGCAAAGCCCAGCTCACAGAAATAGCTTTAAACATATTTACTTTCAAAGGCTTCTATCTTTTGCTGCTGCAGGTTAATGAAGTATGATAGCAGGGCAGTAAGCACTTAAGCAGCAAGGAAATAATTGAGCTGCTCTATCTATCTATAACTTCGGAGTATTAGATGGTAAATATACAACTGATCCTAATATCATCCTAAGTTGTTAATATGACAAAGAGCAGAACCTCTTCAATGAAATTTAAAGTTTGACCTTGTCACTCTCTGTCTTTTAATTCTGCAATTAAATTTTAAAAAAATCAACCCAACACACAGCATAATCTTTTTTTGTTTGCTGCCACACGGAATTCATTTTTTAAACAAAAGCCCCATAATTTATCTATCCTGCATGTTGTATGTAGAATTGCCACTAAAAAGAACCCAGGACATTTTTCCTTCTTATCTGCAATGTAGCTCATATCAGCCAAGCTGTCACAAGACAGTACTTGATATAAACAAGAGATTGCAAAGACATCTCAGTAATCAATATTAGGATGGCTACAGTATGGAAGCCCCAACCACTGCATATCATTTGTCTCAGCATCTATTTCTATGACCAAATGAAGCATTAATTCAAATCATAAATCTATGGTGATTTAAATCTGGGAATGAGCACCTGCCTGCTTTAATGATTTATTTTGTACATTTCAGTAAGCAGGAGATTTGTCCATATGAACTGACAGGTCACCTTCAGATGCCAGTAGCAGACTGTTTATCACCATGCAGACTAGCATCTCATCTTAGCAAGTAAATATTAAACTAAAAGAATCCAATTGATTGTGGATGGGGGAGAAAGGCGTTGCAGCCATATATTTTACTCAGTGTGCTAATACCTCACTCTGATTCCTCCGTAATTTCTTTTTTTTTCCCCTTTTCTTTCCCCTTCTAAAATGGTAATTCTGGTGAGAGGATGCAAGCTCAAGGTTACTATACAAAACTGAGGGATATAAAATAATTACTTATTGGTATCATTGGCTTCCTTTAACTCCCTTCATTCACTAACCTTTTGGCCATAGCTTCAAAGGACCAAGTTAATAAATTTGTGTAGTGCTTTGTATAATTATACAATGTTCATCTATAAAAATGACTTCCATAATTCACATTAAGCATCTGATTAAAATAAAAATGCAAGACAATTCAGAAGTAAACCTGGCAATTCAACTCAAGAACCAATATCTTATTTATCTTCTTTTACATAGGCACTGGAACAGCCAAAGAACATGGTATGATCAATCAATTTAGACTGATACACCATAACGCCTGTTACATATGGGCTAAGGTGTAACAGTTTAGATTTTAGCCTGATTGGTTAGTTTGTTCCTTTCCAGTTTGGAGGGGCACATAACATAATTTAAAATAGAAACCGAAATCAGCTTATTTTCTTTTGTTCTATTCCTTCTTCCTGTCAACATTCAGCAATGTAATATTTCAGATTCATGCCTAACATGCCATAATTTAAATCATTAATGATATATGGAGTTGATAATATTTATTTGAAAGGACATAAATAAACACCTGAAAAAAATACAGGGGGGGGAAAAGAACAGCACAACTACTACAAAGCAACACCTCTGAAATACAAGTTCTTGTCCAGATAATACAATGTGCTAATTTTAAAAAATTCAACTAAAAAATAGAGACTTAACTCTTAATGAACCTAATAATACCCTGCCATTAGTGGTAATAGTAGGAATCACTTCTCTGATTCCATATGCATAACCATCACTAGACACTAGATAGGGGTCACTATAAAGGAAAGAAAATATTTTTGAGAAAACCTCTATAGGAAGAGTATAGCTCAAGACTGGATGCAGAGACAAGCACGCTGTATTTCCAGAGATATTCCTTATGAAGTGGAGACCACTGGAATGCTATTCACTCGACTCAGAAGAGCCCTTTTTTTTTTTCCTGAAAATGAACACAATTCTTCATTCAGTTAAACTGGGAAATTAACTGAAGTTAGCAAGTAAGTTAAGGGGCTGAGAGGAAATTTTGACAATGACAATAAATAATCTTGCTTCGTTAACTTTGCCATACTGAAATAGCCAGAATATATTTTCTTAAACAGGAAAAATGATTAAGCTGTGTAAGAGTAGATTACCTATCTAAATTATGCCTCAAACAATGATTTCAAAATAGATTTTTTTTCTTTTTCATACAGAGGAAATTCAGATATTCCCTCCATCCACTCTCCTGCAAATACTTCACAGGGTTTTCATATTGATTACTTATTAACTTTTCCATGTCCATGGATATACAGGTGGTTTACTGCTAGAACTGCCAAACAGAATAAAAGTTCCATAATACTATATTTGAACATTTTATTTCACATAATGTGTTCAAGTAAGTCTGAAATCCAAATCTAAACTAGCTTCTAGTTCTAATACAGACTCTTTATCCTCTCTGTTCCTATTTATATTTTTTATTCTTTCTCATTACTCCACTTTTTTCCAGTATGTTAGGGGCCACCTGGTCCTTCCAGTTCATTTGTACCTATCTCCTCCTCCTAGATTTCAAAGACACCTGCTCTCTACCCACTCTTGTCTTCTCTCCAAGAGGACAATCTTTCCACTAATATTCTAGTGACTGCACATGTTGGTATCTACTAACACAACTAATTTAAGACTATTTCCTTTGCCAACACAAAGGCATTTTTAAAGCCATTCTTTAAAAGTAAAACAAAAAATTTGGTAGTGTCCTTATGCAGTAATGCATACATATTGTTGTAATTTAAAATAATGTGTGCCTAGGTGAACTGGTTCTTTGAACTGCAATTTACATTATTTCTAAATAATAGCCTACCAATGCCTACTGAAGGGTACAGAAATGCTGTTCACAAACACATTTATTTATGTTAAGGCTAGTACATAACTCTCCAAGACTAATTTCGAATGTATTTAGGAGATGAAAAACTAAAAAATAAACAAAACTAAACAAAAGAGCCAAAATAAAAACAAACAAAAAATCCCTATCTTTTTTTTCCAATATACACCAATCTTGCCTGCAGTCTTCTGAACTTACCTCTTTGTCATTGAATTTCTGTTGCTGAGTTAATACTGTCTCAACATGATAAAAGGAGCCAATACAATGAAATGGCATAACAAAACATTTTACAGCAGACACACACAGATGATTAAAGATTTAATCAACAACAACAACAAAAAGTTACTCTAGCTTTGAAGTGTGCTTTAGCAAAACAAATTGTCCAAACAAATGAATAAAGTATACTGAAACAATTCCTTTTTGAGAAAGAACAAGAGCTCCTGATGGCTGTTTAAGAAATGGAAAAACCTGTTAACTACATTTTAAGAATGTGTTTATTAAAATAAAATATGATAGGATCTGCAGTGCATGGCAATAATTTATTGTGTATGTATGTTTTCCTTTTGTCACAGGGCACATGAAAGTATGAAATATTTTGCTTTCAAGCTTGTGTTCTGAATTACCTAAAGTCGATACCCAGCACACTGAGCAGGAGACATTGTTAAATTTCACTTTGACACCATCATCTGTCACCCCACCTGTACTTTGAAAAATGAACTCTAAGCAATCAAACCACTTTCTTTCATGGAAAATATTAACTGGAGTCTGCAAACGTAACCTGCAAAGGAAAGAATGTTTTTGTAATAGTAACAACAACACTGAAAACTGGTGTAAAGGTCAGATACAACATAAAACTAAAAACAGTAAGAAAATGAAAACAAATATGTAACTTTTTGCACCAAACCAAGGACTTCAGAAGGAAGTCCATAATGATCACCACTTTATTAAAATAGCAGAGCATTGTGGACATGTAATAATGCTGTGTCTGAGACTTACCAACACTTGAATTCAGATCTCCATTTTCAGAGTCTGCTCCATGCTGGTTATTATTTGCATGGTAGTTGGACATAGCTTCCAATTTAATTTTTTTCACTTTCATTGCTTCTGCTATGGCAGCGTTGGTGGCAGCTGCTGCTGCTGCAGCTGCTGCTGTCAGGCCTGCAAAGAAGTAGGAACAAAATTTAATATACATTATTCTATGATTCTTCATCATTGTAGGGACTAAAATCATTAGCTCTTCCTTTATGCTTGCTATGTAACAAACGGAGAACACTGCAGAGTATTATTCCTCTTGTTTGACTTGAAGTTCGTCAACTTCTTCAAGTAAAACATTTCTCATCCAATTTAGATAATTACTTCTATATGTCCACCTAAATCTTAACTTGGTATCCAGTAACTGCAGTCATAACACGATCACAACTAACTGGAGATACAAAAATACATTTTCAGAAATCTAACTTAGCTTCAAAACAGTGTCCTAAGTGTCTGGTTACGAATAGGTGGACATCTGCATAACTGTACTTAGGAAAAAAAAAACAAACCTCAAGTGTTTACCATGCTAAATAAAATAGAAAAAAAACAGGTCTATAATTTCCATTTAAGAGTAACAGATCTGTTTCTCATTTCACACATAACACCGAGAAGATATGGGCATTCGAGGAAGCATTTTTAGAATAAATATTATTAATGCTGAACATTGGTAAAATACATATTTAGCTTTCCTCAAAACCTCAAGACATTAAAGCATTTATTAAGGAGAAGAAGAATTATTAAACCCATTTAATTCCAATCCCAAAGCCAT
Organism: Mesitornis unicolor; assembly: GCF_000695765.1. Lineage (NCBI taxonomy): Eukaryota > Metazoa > Chordata > Aves > Mesitornithiformes > Mesitornithidae > Mesitornis > Mesitornis unicolor. The sequence goes on along the minus strand of NW_010165574.1, from coordinate 92,233 downwards.
CTTCAGGCAATCCAAGTGCTCTTCCTACCAAACCAAATTTCTGCCACGCAGCCATTTACAAGAGTGTTCTACAAAGCTGAGAAAAGCTCTCTTTGTCAAAAGCGTTTAGAGAAATGGTCCAGCAATGCCTTCAAAACTCAAAATTAGATACAGACTTTACTCAACATCGTAAGTTTGTCCCCCCTCCTTCCCTGAGGCAGGATAATTTTTCTGTGGTTCTCAAATAGTGCTGCTATCCACTCAGATCCCTTTGCCCCAGTCCGGGTGGGAGCAGAGAGAAGTCAGTGTCAAACTTCACCAGAGCTGCCTGCCCCACACAACTAATCCAGGGGGCAGGGATGGAAATTAAAGAGAATTAAATGTAAGAAAATAAAGAGAAGGCATTAAACCGGATAAGTTTTATGCAATTATGCAATCTCAGCCTCCAGCCTGTGATGCCACATGGGGAGAACAGACCCCCAGTCATTTTGAATCAAGATTCTTGCCCTGACTTGAAGAAGGCTTGAAAAAACTCAGTGTAATTAGTTTAAAGGTGTCTGCTTGTCTGATTTTCAGCTGCTCTGAGAGGTGTGAAGTGGCTTATGGATCTCAAGAGGAATTAACTGCACAACTTACTATTCTAGTGGGCCCAGGCTGCTGCCCAGGATAGGAAGAGTGCAATTTAGCAGGAAAGACCAAATAAGCAAATAATCCCAGGCTGCTGAGGTAAATATTGCTACCACGAGCCTCTGGTTGTCTCCTTTGCCTGCTTAGATGGAAAATGAATTCACTCTTGCCATGTTTTCAGCTAGCGATGGGAAGAGACAGAAGGCCAAATCCAGTGGGGAAAAGGCAGAAGGTGAAGGGACATCAGGAATCTCTGGGGTCCTGGGGAAAGCAACGAGGTGGCATAAGAGGTGCCTTTGAATACGCTGTGGCCTGACTCAAGGTTGCCTTTCCCTTATTTCTTTGCATAAAGATTAGCAAACAGTCCCAGCCTCCTGATCCTCCGCACAGGTTGACTTCTAACACCTCCAAGCACAACGAGAATTGCCAAGTATCTGATAATTACATTCTGCATAGGCAGATCAATATTATTTAGAAAAGTGCTATTTCAGGTAGAAGAAGATGTACCAAAAGCCAAAAATCAAATCTGAAAGTGGGTGAATATGAGGGTTTAATTTTCTTTTAGTTTCTGCTACTATTACAAATTGTGTATATTCTGATCTTAAGAAGTTACTGACAATAACACAGATGGCTTCCAATGATATTTTTGCCTTAGAGGAAGGATATGAAGTTATATATTATACAAATGTGGTTGCACTCCCTAAATTAGGCCACAGAAAAAGGGATGGTGCACCTCTGAACTTTGGTTTACATCCGGTGTTCATTAAGCAATACAATAACCTATACTTCCTTTTATATATATATACATCACCAAAAAGCTAAAACTAGCACCTTTGAAGAACAATCCTTCAGGGGAATATTCAAATACAATAGAACCAATGAATACAACAGCATGCCTCAAACTTTTGGTTGTGACTGCACTTCTAGACCAGCAGCTTTTAAGCACTTCCAAGTATTACTTATAGTAAATGCTATATTAAATAGACACTGGACATGGGACTTGTGAGCCCACCTGTAAATGTTATGTCTCAGTGAGGCAATGACCCCGGCTGTAGAACCACTGAAAACTAAACTTGCTACAAAATCTGTAAAGAAGTATGTTTCAGTGCTTCTCACCAAAGGAGGTCATAATGCTTTCCTATAGGGGAAGCCATAACCTTTGGACAGAGACTGGAAAACTAAAATACAGACTGCTTAGCTATATAGCATAACTTTCATAAGATAATGCTTGTGATAATGATAATTATAAAAAGCAGAAATTAGACTACTATTTAATTCCTTCTCTCATACAACCATGTAAAAGTGATAGAAATGCTTACTTTCCTGTACAGCAATTAATTTTAACTATACAAATCTGAAATGTGTGTCTCATATGAGCATCAGTGCAAGTGAGGGGGAAATGTGAACAAGGAATAATTCTCAGAATCATAGCTTAATGCCACTCCTCACAGCAATTCCAGCCTACAGCACTGTTTCTGCTTTACTGTTACTTTTTCTTATCACTTGACTGTCACGACATAGCAAAACAAGTGGCAAGGAAGGTCCCATGCCAGTCACTAGAGCCTCTTGCATTATAATCACTGGTGCACTGTGGTATATACTGCTCTGTGGTACGAGGCAAAACTTTCTCTCTAGCACGGGGCCCAACTTATGTCACTAGCAAAGGCACCCAAATATATACTGAACAGAAGAAGTTAATAAGCTGCTATGTATAAATATGCATATTTTAAAATACTAAACTTTAAAGTTTAGGTATGGGTAAATACTTCAGGGGTTTTTTTTAATTTATGGTTCAAAAAAGCCTTTAGACCTAAACATTATTTAATAACACTTTATCCCTACAACAAGTAGCCTAGGAATTTCCGCAGTGCACAATGTTCATTACAGAAATTTTATCTTAAAATAATGAGATAAAAAGAAGTCATCTATAAAAGCAACTGAAATGGAATAAATAATCAGGATCACACCAAACAGCCCCTTAGATATTTTTAATTCTTTACAAATATTTATTTGAACAGTTAAAAAGTATCCAGGCCAAAATATTCAATGGATTAAAGTCAATAGTAGTTGTCATTAATATTCTGAAATTGATAAGTTGTTTATGTC
>NW_010165574.1:72847-89490 GCF_000695765.1 Mesitornis unicolor | reverse complement strand
TCCTGCTGATTATGCAGCGAGACAGGCAGCTTTATAAATATCTCATCACTCCATCGTCACACAAATTTCATCGACAGTGCTCATGCACAGCTATTAGCAATATGAATCTAACCATTACAAGAGGAAAGAAAATCGAACATGTGGCATTAATACGCAGTCCTGGTTCCTAACCATCTGATAGGCAGATGGTGTAAAGCGGATTCTCCAGCTGAAATGAAGGGGCACATCATTTAAAACCTTGTTTGCATTCTAACTGATATCAGTGCCATATTGATATACATGATACATCATGGCAGTATTTGAACAATCTAGTTTGTTTCAGTCATAAATGTTTACAGCCTTGTTTTTTATCTTTAGAAGCATGTTCTGACGAGCGTATTTTTAATTTATGAAACCTATTGTTTACTTCTGTTGAACCAGAAGATTAGCGAAGAGCAGGAATATTAAATTACCACAACCACAGCAGTATAACTAAGATGGATGAATAAAGTATGGTTTTTCAATAAAAGATGTTAGTAAAGGAATTAAAAAATTAGCCTAGACATTTTATGCATTAAATACATTTATTCATTTAAACCTTACAGCTTTTTTCCCATGTGACATACTTAGAACTTTAATGCTTTATAAAGCCATTCATTTAAATCTCTTATTGCGTGCAATTAATCTTGTCCAACAATTTAATTCAAAAAGCAAAAACATCAGAAAGTAAAGTTCAATTCAACCATCATGCTTCTGAAGTAATCTCTGTATTGCTGACAGTTCCTATAGACTCATCAGCAAAAGTCTGTTCAAGGTGTCTTGTAGGAGCCATATGAATTTGAATTACAGCTCAATTGAAAGCCTTCGTAGGGACTCAGGAACAAGAAGCAGAACACCAAAAGAAAGCGCGAATGATCCTTTCCTACAAAGACCTTCTCTCTTCTGTCACTAAACTACTTTGGCCTGTTGGGTGTGTTTGTAGCTGTTAATTATGTTAATAAAGTTGCAGCCTGCTGCCTCTGCCAAATATAATCATAAGCCTTCTCCTGCCAAGTTCCAGTCTAATTTACACCCTTGCAACTCTACTTAAGTCAGAATTTCGTGGGTGAGAATGACACCAGAAGTATGCCCAGTATGTGTGGTCTCTAATGCTGAAAAATGAGTGAATGAAATGGAAAGCAATGACAAAAAACATAGCATCTTCAGAAAACAATTCTGTTTTAAAAGCAAAATGCCCAAGAGAGCTGTCATATATCATGACAGTTTTTCAAAATGTGTACGAATTACTGGTGGGCACTAAATCACATCCAGGGTTTCTGCCTTCCAACAAATACTATTCCCTGCCTTACCAGAGAGCTCTTAAAACTTGCAGTTTCAATGGCACAAGCAGCTTACAACACCCCCTGTTTGTGAAGGAAAAAAGCACCTATGAGTGTAACTTTTGTAGCCTCAAATATGTCTCAAAATACGTATTTTTTAAGTTTATGCCCAAACTTGGTTCTGGGACAACTTACAAAATTATTTAAGTAGTTGATCTTATTTTAACTTCCTTCATATAACTATGCCTAATAGTAATTATAATTCCTAATAGTAATCACAATAAATAATTAATAACTTTCTTAATGAAACTATTACCATCCTTTATATGTACCATATATATACATACTTATGAGTATACAATAAAAATCCAATGATGCACATCCATATTTTCACAACCTCTTTCTTTAGGACTTTGAGAACATTTTCAAGATATCTTACCTTTGCCATCACAGAACAGGCAGAAAATGCGATTGTCAGCAGTGTGTTACATTTAATTTCATTTATTTGCTGGAAAGTTCATTCTGCAGAAACGCTTTATTCACTGTGTGGGAGGAGGTCCAAATCTCATCTAAATCCTGAAAGAACTCTTTTCATTATTCCAAATTAATGCTTAATCCTTTTTTCTGTAGTTTATTTCTGACTTTGTTACTGACTTGAAAATAATTCATGTCTTTTCTCGACTTAGTTACAGATTTCATATTGAGGTTCTTACTTGGGCAAAATTCTTACTAAAATCCAAAAAACTCTGCCTGAGAAAGAAAGGCAGGGTTACCTCTTAGGACTTGACCCTGAACACCGTAGATTATTGCACTGGTTTCACGGGTTTCAGCAGTTCAGGTACAAGTTTTTGGTAGCTTATTACGCCGCTGCCCAGTTATTCCAAATGAAATAGGATCCTAACCTTAGACTCTGATCTAATGGGTGTTTTATATAGTGCGATACATAAAACAAGAAGGGGAAAGCAATCTGCAGGAGGACAGAGGTCTGATTGCATAGACTGAATTGCAGAAAGGGGAACTTCAGACGACGCCATAATGTTCTGCTAAAATATACTGAATTTTGTTAGTAGCATTCTATATGTACTATGTTTGCCTGGAATCCCACAGAAGACTCATTTCTGTTAACCTGCCTGGATTGATCCAATACAATTATATTGGTATACCCTAAAGATTTTGTTGTCTGTTATTTTCACATAATCAAGAAATTCTTGTCTGGCCCTTCTAGCTGTATTTTCCTGCTCAACTTGCAAGGTTTGGCATAAACTGCTCATCCAGATCATTTTTAAAAGAGCTATTATTAAAGGAGTTATGTTAAAAACATGAAATAACTAACCACACTTTAAAAATTGTTAAAGAAGGAATATTTAGAAAAATTTGACCATGCAATCTAGTTTAGACTGGTGCAACTAAAATGCAATTGCCAGTCTTGCACTGGGAGAAAACTAGTGTATGTGAGGCTCAAACCATCTGTTGTTCATCAGACTAATCAGACCTTTTTCCTGTAACTACTCCTAAATTGCAATATGAATTTTGAGGTCTGGGTATTACATTTAAAATAAACAAGCAAAAGAGCTAAATTTCCACAGCAATCTTCAGATCCAAAAATCTCTTTACTTACGTGTCTCCACAACTAATAACACAGTTTTAGAAACAAAACATTGACCCAGAAAGAAATAGTGTCCTCTTGATTTGTTTTGTTAAAGGTAGACAAAACTTAATATTAAGAATGTATTTTTTGAATGAGAACTACTGGCAAGTTCAATCAGGCTTTTAAAAAAAATGTGTAAATGTCATTATTTTATCACTAATATTTGCCATTTATGGAACTGATGGACTTACATTCCATGAAATTATTCTTTTTTTGTGGACTCATTCATTTGTACTGAAGAATAAAAAGTGAAATCATAAAGTGCATTTCAAATACCACAACAAATTACTAACTCTTACAGCTTAATGGGGTTTCGTAATCTGTGAATTTATTATTGGCTCAGTGCAACTGTGACAGAATTAAACAACGTATACTGCATAACTGCCTGGCTATATTGTACTTTTCAGCAACAGTTTCAAATCCTACTGGAATGCACACAGCATCACTACAATACAATTAAGAGAGAACATTCCTTCTTAAACAACAGTCACCTTTTGAAAAGCAATAGATTCTCAGTTCTCATCCAGTCTGTTGCATTATTCATTTCATGTGCAACCTCATGCTGGACCATAAATTGTTACTTTATCTAATCAAAGGCGACTTAACTCCACAGAAGGTCAAAGGTTTAATTTTGTGAAGTATTATCTTACGCTATGAGTTTAACGGAAAAATAGAAGAAGAAAAACAGCCAAGAAACTGGTAATAAATGAACCTTTATTGCCTCAGGCTTTGGCCTAGTTAATAAACTTTCATTGAAGGTTTCTTTCAACTGTTATGGACAATGAGGTAAAAAAAATCTTAAATTACAGCCATGTGTGACTTTTAAAGCAGGCGTTCTTTTTTATCTCAACCTCCCCAGCTTAGGAAAAAGACAAAGAGATTGTCTTCAATTTCTTAACCAAAAATGTATGCGTCTAAACAGATGAAACAGTGCAGATCAAGCCTTTTTAAAAGCAGAGGTCAGCTTTGAACAATATAAAAAAATACTTTTCCTTAAGTGTCAAATCTTGATCCACAATCTCTGTAGCCGAACAGCATGCAACTCCAAAAAGTATGTGGGAAGGGAAAATATACATAATAACAATATATTATGCTAACAATGATACTTGGTCCCTAACAGGCTTTCTGTTTAACATTTGCATTGCTAGAGTGCAATAATGGCTCTTGTTTAATAGAATGACTTATTATGGGAACAACTTCCCAGCACTTTTTGCAAACAGAAGTTCCTTTCTTCTTTTTGTGTGTATTATCTCATGTTCTCACAACACTGTTCTCGCTGTTATGAGAAATTAAAAGGTTTAACATAATGACAGTTACTGGTAGTTATTGGTGTTCTGTGAATTTTCTTAACGTTCTTAAATTTTACTAACTACAGTGTCTTTTATGGGCATATTCTTTTAGTCCAGTTTAGAGAAGTGTATTTCACTTTAAATTATGCAGTCAAAAACAATAAGAAAATCAGTGGTACTTAATAAAACCTTAGCCTTTAACTTTAATTTATAAATAGACAGACACAATTAATTAATTGTAACACTGCTACAATTCAAAAATACTGAAAGGACGTGTTCATGCCTGTAACGGCAGTAATGTAGCTAAATACTCATAATCTTTCAACCAGCAGGAGCTTTTGTAGTTTTTTTTACAAACCTAATCCACAGCTTGACACAGATTCTGGGGTAATGGCACACAGTTCTTTGATTAAACAAATATCTAAATGCCGTTGAGGCAGCCTGATGGCCCCATGGATTTCCCTACAACTTCCCAGCTCAGCTTTGCAAGCAGAATTGCCAAATTCTTTCCGATAGAGCCACTGTAGTCCAAATGCCTAATCATGTGTGTGAAATTTAACTTATTCATGTGTATAAGTATTTGTGGCATCAGAACAAGTTCAGAATAAAATGAGATTTTAGCTGTGGACCGCAGCGGTGCAGTTTTAGCTTTTATAGCCTTCTGATGGTATGGATGTGCGCTGGGTCCACACAATGAAGAAGGAGCCCACCAATATTTACTCAATGTGTTATCAATGCCTTTGTGGCCTTTATGGCTTTGGTTCCAAAGTAACATTTTTGTCAAAAGAAAGCAAGATTAGATTTTCACTTTCAGTGTGTAAGAAGAGTCAGCTACAGACTTTTTTAAGGCTCCTGCCTTCCCCAGGAAATGAAAACAGCATTATTTTTCCCCATGAAAAGGGAAGGAAAGGAATGCAGGGCTTTAGCTGCAAACAAATGCCTTCCCTAACTAAGATGAAATATTATCATAGCTGCTCATTAGTGTGTAAAAGATAAACTACTATTTCAAGACACTTTAAATAAAGTTTTCGTGGGCTTATTCATTAACAGCATAAGAGTATGCTACATGTATAAATAAAAATTAAAATACCTTTAAAGAACAATTTTTACTGTTTTGTCATATTTAGCTTTAAAGTAGATGCTGTTTCCCACTCTTCAATAAAAGATATCTGAAACCGTTATATTACAATATATACTGACAAATTCTGTAATATTCTTCTGATTGCCTCTCTGTATTTGCAGTGTGCAAAGCAGGTCGCACCAAGTATTAGAATGACAGATGTCAGTATGATGCTGGAAAAAATCCCAGAAATCCACCGGTTATTTCAAGGCACATATACCCTTGTTTTAACACAGAAAGTTGAGTAAGAGAATTCTCACACTTCAAAATGTAAAGAATTCACCTGTAAGGGTCAGGAGAGTTCTCTCTCCTCCTCCATTCCTCTATTCACTTGAAGTGTCGTAACTTCAAGAGCTGCACTGTGGCTTTGGGGCTCTTTTTTTTCTTTTCTTTTCTTTTTTAAGTTTCATCAGATCCATTATGCATTACGCTATGCCAGAGGCAAGGCATGGGGCTAAATGTACTATTACAGCACAGCGATAGCAGAGTATTGTACTGAGATGCAGGACTGTGATACTGTACAAAGTAGCTGTGATAATGACTTACGGGGAACATTGTGTAGTTGTTCTCAGATGAAAAGGCAGCCAGTTCTTACAGACAGCCCTCTCTCACCTATATGCTCTACCTGTTGCACTGGGAAACAGGACACTAAATCCCATGGGCAGCATCCTGAGTGCTTAATAGGTGCTAGACAAATCACACCATGGTAGCCTCTTACATTTGAAGGCACTCATATTTCTTTCCAATGCAAACTATAGCATGGCAGTGGGATGATGCACACTTGTGACTCGTCCCAGCACTCAATCAAAGCCTGGCCAAATTATTACCCCAAATCAAGGGAGTTCTCTCAAGCCCACAAAGTAATAGAATTACCCAGTACTCAAAAAATAAACCTCTGAAGACTTTTAATGATGTTAAAGGGAAAAATGTGGTATTTATAATGCATACATGATTATCATATTTGGTTATAATAGGAAAAACAAACATGCAGTAACTTTTCTACAGTTCCTGCCATATTGATGTAATTGCAGTCTATATTATGAAAACCTGAGGCTATTTGTAAATTCAGATTTACATATGCGATCATACATGTTTCCAAAAGGCATGGTCTTTGAAGCCAACAGCTGATTGGTACCACTGCCTACTTCATTAAGGATAAATATTCAAAGCTCATCAAATATGCAAGCATAAGGGGGTCCCAACATTGTCTTTGGCAGAAACTCAAGAAATCCTCACGATATCATGTGTAAATGAGACATTATATGTACATTGCTAACAGTACTTTGTAGAAGATAAAATTTTACATTACCAGGCTCCTCTCAAATTAGTGGAGTCAACCAGTAGACAAAATACGATTACAACAGTTATTTCACAGATTCCCCATTTTGTAAGGAGAACTAGATTATAATTTGCAGCAGATAATTTGATTCATCTTTTCTTCAACCATTGATGAAGAGGCTAAAAACAGATTAGGATTTTCATAAATCTTTTTGTTACTAGAAATCACTTTCCTTCACCTTGTCAACATTTGCACAAGAGTGAGATGGGATGTGCATTTTACAATTTCTCATTCCTCTGGGTTATGACCTTCTTTTGCATCATTTCTAAATTCCAAGTTTTAGACTTATTTGACATTTGGATTGGCAAGATGAACTGCACATTTAGCACAAAGTGAGTAATAGAAATAACGGAGAAAAATTCAGTTAGTATCTAGATAACAACACACTTTTTTTTATCCCAACCACAAGTAATCTAACTTCAACCAACCGCAATCTCAATACTTAGCAATGAGAGTATCAACACTTCCTCTGTCTTAAATCTTTCAAAAATATGCATAGCTTGAACAGTGTAAGTATATTTCTGTGGTATTTTCTAGACATTACTAGTCTTCAACACTATAACTTCTAGAATAAAGTTTTCAGTATGCCTCATTAGAAAAAATGGAACAGGAGCATTATTATTTTATCTTAGAAATCTAAACATCATTCTAGTGATTTGATACTAATGTTGACTTGAAGTCACTTCGGAAGTCACACAGACAGCTAATAAGATTGCAAGTATAAAGTGCTGATTATAATCAACATTTGTCACTACACAGCCCACAAAGCTTGGTGTCCATTTCTCAAAGTGAAGTGAAGAACATACGAGCTCTGAAACTTGCCAAGTGGACTAACGTGCAGAACTCCTAAATTTTTTCTCGCACACATAAAATTCAGAGAAAATGAGAGGAAATGACTGGGTTTGTTGCAATTCCTTACATTTAATTGTGGAGTTTCTTTAAAATTGAATTCCTAATCACTAGTTAAGACATGTTAAAACATATGCTCATTTTTAGAAACACAGGAATTACTTTTTAAAAGGCTGCAGACTGCAAGCCTATTGCTGGATTTAATTTTGTGATACACTTAAAGCTCATAAAATTAAGGAATTTTTTATGCTAATGGTTCAAGAAGTTTATGAGAAATTTCTAGCATTCTCTCTGTTTGTTCTGTTCTTTAATTGGACGTATTAGTCACATACTATATTTCTTTGCCAAGCTTGAAAAAAAAGAGTAATTCCTCCATCTATCAAAACAGATTTTCAACTGCAATAACAGCCCACAAGAGAACTGTTTTTTCTAAGCCTCATGCTAACCAATGGGTGGTATACAGCGAGGTTTCACATAATAAAGGCAGATGAATCAACATGATTCTGTCCTTCCAGCAACAATATTTAATAAAAATGTCATATCATCTACAGAGACATTCATATATGCACAATGTAGTATAGTGATCAAATCTGAAGAGTGTGCATGCATTTGTATTTACATTTTTCACATTTTGCTGTTGACATTCTGCCCTTCTTAACTACAGAAAACACATTTCAAAAGTGGCACTACAGCGTTGTCTCAACTGACCACATTTTTGAAGAAAAATATTTACAAGTACTTGTTTCCGTTCTCACGTTTTTTGTAAGATAGCTTACACTGCAGGAAAACTTCAGTGAAATGTTCTACTTTCACTGGAAACTGCTACCATTCAAGCATAAGTGATTGATATTCCTCATATGAAAGAGCATGAAATATAAAAACGAGTTATAAAATGGCTTCAGTGCATGGAAAAAAGATTGCCTCCTACCACGTTGATGATATACAGGAATTTTGGATTGATTTCTACTTCAAATCTCCTAAATAAACAGTTTGTTGACATTTCTACACCAAACTAACACAATACCAGAAAAATTGTATCCTGGGCTGCATCAAAAGAAGCGTGACCAGCAGATCAAGGAAGGTGATTCTGTCCCCCTACTCTGCTCTGGTGAGACCCCATCTGGAGTACTGTGTCCAGTTCTGGGATCCACAGTGCAAGAAATCCATGGACCAGTTAGAGCAGGTCCAGAGGAGGGCCACAAAAACGATCAGAGGGATGGAAGACCTCTCTTATGAAAAAAGGCTGAGAAAGTTGGGGTTGTTCAGCCTGGAGAAGAGAAGGCTCTGGGGAGACCTTATTGCAGTCTTTCAGTAATTAAAGGAGGCTTATAAAAAAGCAGGAGAGTGACTTTTTATGAAGGCCTGTCATAACAGAAAAAGGGGCAATGGTTTTAAGCTGAAAGAGCGCAGATTTAGATTGGACACAAGAAAGAATTTTTTTATGATGAGGGTAGTGAGACAGTGGAACAGGTTGCCCAGAGAAGCTGTGGATGCCCCATCACTGACAGCAAGTGTCAAGGTCAGGTTGGAGGGGCTTTGAGCAAATTGATCTAGTGAAAGATGTCCTTGCCCATGTCAGGGAGGATGGACAAGATGATCTTTAAAATGTCCCATCAAACCCAAACATTGCTATGATTCTATGAAATATTAACTTTATCAATATTATCAAATATTTTTTGCATCCAATTGCAGCATCAGCTCACTTCAAGCTCACCTTTTTAGCAAAGAGATATTTCAACCAGCGTTTTTATTTCAAGCTACCATATAAACACCAAAACCCTAAACTTTAGCTCAACTCAAAGTTCCTACCTTTGTGCTGTCTCTCCCCGAATCAGTCTTTCACTTGCATTGAGTGTTTCACACAAGTGTTAACAGAAGCAATGATATCTGCAGAATGCCATTAGTGCAAAACATTTCACCATGTATTTACTCGCTTTTTCTCATCCTACGTGTTCACAGAAAAGGCCCAGATGCAAAATTATGGAAGATACTTTTTCTAGCAGTAGGATCTGGCTTTTTGACAGATTTTATAAACAGTTATTTTGGCAGCTTCAGAGATGCCCTTAGGTCAGTCACTTGGTCAGACAGCTGATGGCCTGTCTGATTCTTCTGTCTGCCATTTTCTTATGATTTATCTTCAGTTAGTTGTAAATTAAATCCAAACTAATCATCACTCCACACCTATGAGACCTCTGCTTAACTACGTGTGCCAAGCATTCCTTCCACAGAACTCTCTGGTAGCAAGAATCTGAGAAGAGATGTTGAAAGAAAATATCTGAGTAATATCTGAATTAGTTTTGAAGTAGTTCACACTTTTAGTTAAAAATATGATAGTTCTAACAAAAGAACAGAAAAAGAAATTAGAGGCTTTTGAATTTTAATTCTTATATTACCAGAGGGTAACAGATATGTAACCTCCATTTTAATTTTATTTCCATTTACCTATTAGATGGAGATAATACTTTCCTACCTTACAGAAGGATTATTAATATAAATCAGCCAAGAGTTGTACAAAGCTATAAAAATAAAAAAAACCCAGCCAAGTATGTATTAATATTGTTATCAGCCTTGGATCTAAATCTATAAAGTTGAACAAAGTCCATAAAATGCAAACGAAACTTGCCTAAGAAGTGAGGGCAGCGGTTTAGCGTAGTGTACATGGGTAAAAATCCACAAAGGAATTATGAAAGTGAAACATTGCTTTTGAATTTACCATGCACCTTAAAAGGTCACAAAACACTCTTGAGCCCAGGAGACACTGACGAAGACTAGGAAAAAAACATTTAGGATTTTTATTAGTTTAGCTGGAGCATTTTTCTTAAAATAGATACAAGATATTTTACCAATTTGAAATTCAAGTTAGTATATGGTCAATTTAAATTCTGAAGCAGAACAATATGAACAATGGTTTAGCAATTTTCCAAAAAAGATCAAAACACTTCTCAATTTGTGATGGTTTGTCAAAAAAAAAGTCTTAATTCCATGAAAGCTATTTAGGGCTTTATTAAAATAAAGGGAAGTTTAGAAACTCTCCATCTGTCTGTTACTACCTAAGCTAGTTAAAATGTGAAATGTACTCTTTATAAATCACTAAGAATCACAAGACGGAATATAATGATTTTACCTTATGTTTGTAAAATGTGACTAGTTATTTTTTTGTTGACTGTAAAGGAAGTTGTATTCTGAAAAACAGGATACTAAAGATTAAAAAAAATACACTTCTAATCTAATTGCACCATAAAGCCATCAGGTATTTTAAAAAATGGCCTGAAAAGAAAGAGGAACATTATGATTATCTAAGAATCTTTTCATCCTTTACACACAGGAAAAAATAGGTGCATATTTCAGAACTATTACAACAGGTTACAGGAGGAAAATATATCATTCTTTATCTTTACATTAATTTTGAGTTAAAAACGTATTCCTTAAAATCACATTCTCAACTTTGTTTCTAATCCAAAATGTAGTTTTCTTTCAAACAGAGAAGTATTAATACTGGGGAAGATTCTCATGCAAAGGTCTACTTAGCATAAGTTAATGCACTAAAACCTTATGTGAACAACAGCCTCTTCAGTTGCTGATGTGCTTTTCCAGATTGATTGGTTCAATCAATACTGGCATAGACTTTGTTCCTCTAAAATACCTTAATGGATAATATCTGAAAACTATAGATACTCTCTAATTAAGTTTAAGTCAAAACTCTGTATTTCTATTTGTTCAAATGAATTGTTCCAATCAGGTCAAGTACTGCAGACCACACTGTAACACCCAAATATTATCTTCTTCGAAATACTGCTGCCTAACTGAAATACACAGGTATTTTTCCATTTTCTGAAAGCTTCATGGGTAGCCAAACACAGACTTTAGGGAAGGCTCAGTTCTGCCTTAAAGGAGAATCTTTTCAAGGAAGAATTTCAAATTGTTAAAATATGGTTACAAGAAGTAATTAAAAATTCAATATATATTCTAGTTTCCAGGGTATCATCTGTAGATAAATTCTGGAACCCTGAACAAATAAATATCATTAAACAGCACACACTATCTTCAACAGCACTAGAGAAGAAAGAAACTATGATTAATTTTGCAGGTCACGGTTAGCAAATACAGGCAGTTCTGCCTGGGGTAAGTGAGAGGTGAAGCCATGAACTATAGCTGCAGTACTCCAATTTCTATAACATTAAATATATTGTATGTACCTAATTTTGTAAACATAAATTTTATTATATTGTTTATTTAAATATATATATATACCATGTAACTATTATGTGTTTTTAAAGAATAATATAATATGTATCTTGCAGTTTTAGTATATTATATTCCTACTGTATCATTTCTGGACTGATAGCACCCCTATCTTATGCATTTGGATTCAGTATCTTCTTTATTTTCGCTGTTGTTATTATAAATTGCACCTTCAGTCTTCATATGCATTCTTAACTTTATCAAATGAGATTAATATTGGAAAAAAATGACAATAATATGATAAAAAGTCCAAAATATATTTTGGTAAGGCCAGTATATTTTTCCTAACTTTATTTTCAGCAATCCTGTAGTTTTAAAACCAACCGTTTTTAGGATGTTTTAATTTCCTACTGATTTATATTTAAAAAAGAAAATTCTAGCAGATAAACAAATTCTGATAGTATTTATCCTGTGTATTTATGGTTAGTTACATGGAATGCTCCTGTTTAGCTCTAGAAATTAATATAAATCCAATGCAGTAGAAAGAGATATTTGAATTTTCAGTTCAGAAGCTGCTGACATTAGGCACTAGACCATAAATGGGTCAGAATAAACACTTAACATTCAAATTTAAATATAATATTGTGTAATACAAGATCTATAGAGTCATAATGTCTGAATATATTACGTATGATGATAATACTTATATTGATTTCAGTCTGTTAAAATAATGAAACTGGATTACACAAATCAATTCTTGGAATACAACACAAAAGCATATATTATTTCCTTTACACTTTCAAAATAGGCTTTTCAAGTGAGATTGACTGCAACTATTTTAGACTGTAACGAAAAACAAGTGTTAATTTTCTCAACCTCACCTAAAAAAAGGCTTATAGTAGTCTTTCTGATATCTTACGGTTGTCAAGCTTAACAGTCTTTTAACCATCTTACAAACAGCTTTCTCCATATGATCAATTATTTAAGAATCTTGCTCTTACATCATTACATCTGCAAGGAGATGAGGTGTTTCAATAAGAGGATCTACCATTAAAGACAATTAGAGAGTGGTCCGTTCCCTTTCATGGAGGGAGGGACATTTGCAAAGCGCTGTAAAACATTCAAGAATGTGCAGTTTCTGGTAATGTCTTCGCAGTTATATATAACTAAATATTTCATAACTTCTCAAAGTCTAACAAAAAATAAGGCATTGGCTTTTCAGACTGTCAGGCACGGTGATTTTTATTTGCAGACAGAGAAAAGTGCACTTCTGTATATTTTAAATTATTTCTACTACAGATGGGAATCAGACTGCAGTCTTAAAACTACACTGCTACAGAAACATTTAAAAGATTATATTTGTCCAGTATCACTGTTACAGACAGTAAAATAAATAAAAAATATGGCATTTCTGAGAATGCATGTTACAAAATGAGTGGTGATCCAAAACACAGAGTGTAATCAAATCTGCAAGGCACAAAGCGTGTATTCAATCCCAAAGTGTGAAGCAAAGAAGAATTTGCATTGTGACTGCAATAAAAACTGTAAATCAGTGCTTTAAAAGAGGAAGACAACAGTCTGAGCCACGGGCTGCAGTCATCACATCCTAAGCGGGTGTGCAAGATACTACAGATTTCCATCCTGGCATCGCAAGTTAAAGATCTGCGATGGAGATTCGCACTCCACTGCTGTTACCAGGAGGTAATTATACAACAGTATTTCTAATGATGGAGTCCCAAAGCAATGCTTCTCCTCTTCCCAGTGGAAAATATCTTTTGAAGCAAAGAGTGGCTGTGGGATTCAAGAGGAGGGAAAACACATACCATAAAATATAATTAAAAATTGTGGAGGCTGCCTATGACAAGAATAACCATAAAAAACAGATACAAACCAGCTGGCTGTTAACAACTCCTGAGTTATAAAAATCTTAAACCTGCTGTAAAGCACTCAATTCGATTTACATAACCACAGAGCTGACATTCCTTTTAGGCTCCTCTGCTGGGGATTATTTTGACATGTTTTAAGGCAGCATAAAAAGCAACTGTGAAAGGAAGACATGTATCATCTTACATAAAAATTCATTCTTGCCTTAAGATCGGACTTACACACTTTAATCCCAGCATCTTCACTGAAACTGGAAAATATCTTCAATGGCTACTGGTGATTCAATTTTATAACATTATCCCTTTGGTGCTCGTATTTTTGATAAAGTTGATAGTGTGTGTATACACACAAACAAACAGGAAAAAAATCTATACAATCACAGAAGCTTAAGTTTCAGTATCACTGCACAAAATATCAGCTCCACTAGAACCCACTACAGAGTGCAGCATATCTACTCTTAGATAGATTATGTTGCTTAAGATTGCGATCGGCCTTTGCTAAACAAGAAAAACATTTCTTAGGAACGTAATGATGCAGACAGCATTTTACACGACTAACACAGCTTGCTGTAGGGAATTAAAATAAACAAAATAAAATAAAATCAATCTTACATTGAGTGAAGTTTTGATGTATAAGTGCTGGCAGCTTACATTGCCCAGAGCACAGAATGAGTTTTGCCATTTGATAATTTGCTTGATTCACTGTGCCGCCTCATGCAGGGCATTTTATGCCTGATTTATGTTTAATCGAGTCACCTGCTTAATGTTAAGGAGGGTCACAGTTAGATAGAAGGGTTACGACCATATAGGGCTTTCAACATCTCCCAGTTTGACATAAGAAATGGGTGTAAGTGTTAGAGGTCAACCTTTTTCTTTTATTTTTATTTAATGTTCTCTATGGAATATTGCATAAAACATTAATGTACCACAAAACCAATTTGATTCCCTTTTGAAACACAGTAGGCAAATATGGATTAGGAGACTCAAAACACTGACAAAATAAAATAAAAACAATCTGTAATGTAAGAAATTATAATCTATATGTGATTTTTTTTAAAGGATTATAAGGAACATCCTTACTTACACAAAAATGAATATAAGTTTTCCCTTTAACAGATATGTAATCAAATTTAGTCTGGTGTCTACGAAAAAAATAAAGATTATAAAAACAAAAAGATTATAAACTTTTAATATAATTAAGATATCCAGATTTACTATCAGACTGAACGTTCATCCTCTTAAATGTATATAAGTGGACATTAGGATTATCAGCATTTTTCTTCCGATAATTATATGAACAATTACGTCTATATTTAATAAATAAAAATAGATGTGGACAACTACTACAGATTGGAAAGCTCAGATGTAACTGACATTTCTGATTCAGTGTTTCAATACGCTTAATATTATTATTAACGGATTTTGAGATTTTTGAGTGCTCCCATATAGCATTAAAATAAATAGACATTGTGCCAAATAAGATATGTGAAGATGTATTTTTAAGGAGGAACTATTACAGTTAGCAAGGGAAGACAGAATTCAGCACTTACCAGTTTGGATAGCTGCACTTCCAAACTCACTTCATGCTGATTCAGATTTTAAAAATAAAGACTTTGGGGTTTTTTGCTATTTTGGTAATAGTGTCTATTTTTTAGAGGGAAGTGTGTAAAGATACTTGCATCGCTGCAGATGCAAGTTCTAAAAGAATTTGGCATTGCAGTTTTCGCAAATTACAGGAAGAAGGATGACAGTAGTAAGCCTGCTTCAGAAAACTCTGATAAGATCAATGTTAGTTCATTGGAACATTCTAAATAAGCAAAATATTTATACTAATTTTTCCTCGTTTACAGCACTGCAGGACTGTTTTTGCTAGAATTAAACTAGAGATCCTATTGAAGTTAACATCAAGAAATACCATGTCTTTGGTTATTTAAATAGCATATTAACTCACCATCACAGGAAAAATTTATCAGTCTTTTAAGTACACTAAAATACATACATATTATGTCATGAACCCAGCTACCAGAGCACAATAACAGACATAATTCACAGCAGATCCAGAGGGATATCTGAAGTTTCAGTCCTTGAATAAATTGTGATTTGATTGCAAGGTATATTGCATGTGTGTGATATACAACATTCTGTGCAAATTATAAATTACAAATTTTCTTAGTTCTTTTTATTACTATACCCAGAACGTACTAAGCTTCTTCAAATACTTTAAAGCGTATTGATAATTTCCACAGATTCATCATTATACAATGTACAGACACAGTTCTGCATCCACACTTTTAAAACATTTTACCTACATTGTCAGCTTCACCCATCTAATTTAACATTAACCTTCTAAAACTTAACCATTTGGTCCAAACTCTTCATCTGGGTTGCCTACAGTCAATGAAGAGATACAGGCATCTCCAGAGGGTGATTCATGTGGTCTATCTTACACTGAGATGTATCACTCATACATATACATTTCATAAAATCATGGAATGATTTGGGCTGGAAGGAACCTTAAAGCTCATCCAGTCCAATCCCCTTGCTATGGGCAGGGACACCTCCCGCCAGACCATGTTGCCCAAAGCCCTGTCCAACCTGGCCTTGAACACTTCCAGGGAGGAGGCATCCACAGCTTCCCTGGCCAACCTGTGCCAGTGTCTCACCACTCTCACAGTAAACAGTCTTTCTTCCCTTCCTTCTTTCAAGGACTTTGATTTTACATACACACACAAAAAATACATATATATAAAATAGATCCTGATGGACAAAGAATAAAATTAACCTTGAATTCTACTAGTTCTCTTACCTTCTACCAGTTTCAGTCAAATATTGTGCCAGTTATTTTTTCCCTTTATTCCACTTCCCATTAAAATCAAATTATGGAGGCAAACTGATTTCACAATATAAACCTTTTAATCAAAAAACTAGACTTAATGTCAAAGCACATATTGCCAAAGAATGCAAAGCATCTGCTGGACTGAGTCCTTCCCAGCTGAATTACTGATAGAATCTGGCCCACATCAGCAGTAACAGGG